>NC_055696.1:32527483-32744983 GCF_017639745.1 Melanotaenia boesemani
CATTTTTGGTTTTATACAGGGTGCCAAATCTTTTGGGTTGCTTCATATTTTAATGAATTTGATAAAGAAAAAAAAGAGAAAAAATATGTAATTTTCAAAAGCTTCTAAACCACGTGACCCAGTCACAACAAAGCAGAGATGAACTGAAGCAGATGACCATCAGACTTCCTCCATGCGTGATTTTTGATAGCCCCATTTAAAACACAAAACATCTGAAAATAAAAGACCTTGATAAAAAGAAAAGAACAATGCAAAAAAGCAGATGGTCAACAGTTTTAAAGCTGTAATAAAATGGAAACAGTGGAAGAAAATAAGACCAGGAAAACCTGCACGCTCCTGGACTGTATGAGGAGTTTTAAAAAGAATCCATGCTGCCCTCCAGCTTTCACATAGAAAACATTTGAAGCTAAGACAGTGGAAAAAGAAATCTCCATTTATTCACGCAGCTGGAACATGTACCTTCATGAGTTCAAGGCTGTCTGTGTTTCAACACGAAAACCAGGGCCGTAGTGGGACAAAAAGTCCGACCGGGAGACATTCACTCACTCAGGCACCCCTACTCATACAACCACAAATACATGCACCCACCTACGGGTAGGTAATTGTCAAAAGCCCATCTTTCTATTTCAATTTTAAATTCAAAACAGCCATGAAGAGAGAACTAAAAGGCAGCAGTTCAATGTTTTCATCCAAAGCTTCAGTACAGCAGCCCAGCAGGACTCCTGATTAGCTAAACATCACTTTTCTCATCCATTCTTTTCTTCTAGGCCAGATTAGAAAATAAAAAGTTGACTCAGCTTAAAAACACAAGACACTGTCCAAACTGATGAAGGGTTCCCAAACTTTTTCAGCCCAGCCACGTTCAGTTCAGCAGAAGCCACCAAATATTTTTGTTTGGTTCATGTTTAACTGTCCAGGTTTAGTTTACTGTAAATATTAAACATTCTTTACTCGTTCCTGTAAGTTACTGGTCCTGCTGCTGCTCTGTACCTGCTGCCATTCCTCTTTACTGCTAGTGGAGGGTCCTCCCTCTGAAACACCTGCATTATATCCAGATTTACAACACACACACACACACACGCACACACACACACACACCCTGGCAGTGTTGTTTTCATCAGCGATGACGAACATATTTAGTTGACAAACCTTTTTTTCATGACGATAACGAGACAGTGACATGCTAAACATGGCTCTCTGAAAACTTATAGATCTGCTATTTTCTTGTGTAACATTTTTGTATGATGAAGTAGGGCATCAATTCATGAAAAAATGTGAAATATAGAAATAAAATTTTTCTGTCCAACAAGAGTTAAGTATAGCACGGCAGCATTGCATCCCTGTTGATGGGAAAGTCTCGGCTAAAGCTATCAGTCTGGTAAAGGATCTGGTTATTATGCAAAAGCATTAAGGTTAACTTGTTTTATGAATTGCAATACTTGATTTAACCTGTCAACCATGATTACACTTTTTAATATGTATTATTAACCTAAATTAATTTCTTTTAAAGACTAATACTTTGATTTTTATTTGACTAAAACTAGACAAAAACCTTTTTGAGTTTTCATCAACTAAAACTGGACTAAAACTATCAAACATAGAAATGACTAAAATGTGACTAAAACTAATAAGCATTTCGTCCTGAAGACTAAAACTAAGACTAAAACTGAGATGCTGCCAAAAACAACACTGCACCCTGGACAGGTCACCAGTCTATTGCTATTAGGCTGAGTGAATGTTCATCTCAAGCTCGGGTCCTCTACCAGAGTCTTGTGAGCTTGAAGGTCCTACTCAGTATTTTAACTGTTCCTAGGACTGCACTTTTCTGGATGGAGATGTCTGATGTTTCTCCAGGTATTTGTTGGAGCCACTTCTCCACTGTGGGTGAAATAGCCCCCAGTGTTCTGATGACCACTGGTACTACTGTTGCCTTCACCTTCCAGGCTTTCTCCAGATCTTCCCTGAGTCCTTTGGTATTCGTCCAGTTTCTTATGTTTCTTTTTCCTGATATTTCCATTGGTGGGGATGGCTATATCAATCACTACAACTTTCCTCTGTTGCTTATCCACTTGATTTCCAGTTCTGCTCACAACTTTGTGTGGTGTTGCATTAAATGTTGTTGTAAACTTGTCCACTCTGTCTTGTTGAGCCAGTACTGTGTCTCCTATGTCTCCTTTTGAATGCTGAGCACCTCTTCGCATATCAGCATACATCTTAGACTTTCCTTTCTGTTCAGCATCTCTATCACGTACATCCAACGCAGTAGTTTTTGTCTGAAAAATGTCTGGTAGTTTTTTCTCTCATTTTCCGTTTGAACAGGAGTTCTGCTGGACTTTTGCCTGCAGTTGGATGTTCCATGCTACGATAAACAGTGACATATTTTCTTAGTCCTTGTTTCCAGTCAAGGCCTTCAGCTTGTGCAGTCCTGATTCTCTTCATCAGTGATGCATTTTGCAGTTCGACTTCTCCATTTGCTTGTGCCCATTTTGCCGTTCTTCTCTCATGTCTAATTCCATTGCTTTCACAGTATTCTCTGTCAAATCAGATTTGAACTGCGGACCGTTGTCTGATTGAATGGTAACAGGTAGTCCATGTCTACTAAACATGTGGTCGATAGAGTCAATGACTTTTTCTGCAGTTATGGACGTCATAATATATCATACTTATAATACCGACTGTAGTAATCTAGTAGTACAAGTATCGAGTGACATGAAGGTAGTGGTCCAAGTATGTGTACAGCACCATCTTGCCCAGGTCCATTTGGTAAAAATGTGTTTCTCAGTGGTTCAGGTAGATTAGGTCTTGCTACTATCTGACATCCATGGCATGTTATACAGAATTTTTCTGTCACTTTGTCCATGCCAGGCAACCATACTGTTGTTTTGAGATGTTGTTTAGTTCCAAAGATCCCTAAGTGTCCTTCATGTGCTAGCGAAAATGCTCTAGCTCTGAGCTGGAAAAAATACTACTTCCACGTGGAACGTGAAACGTGGAACGTAGAACGTAGAACTTAATTCTAAAACCCACATTTGAAAGAAAACACTTAGGTTCAAGAAGGACTTTACTATTTCCATGTAGTGCCCTTTCATGTGAGAAAACAGAAAACACGCAAGTATGACAAGGATTTTTCTCCCATGTAGTGCCATTTCATGTGAGGTCATGGATTAAAGTTGTTTGGTTATTCTGAAATTACTACATAAACAAGAGTGGAAAGATAGCTAGCTTTTATGCTCTGTTAAGCTAGCTTAATGTAGCTCTTTTTCTTAAACTTTTAAATGTAAACTGAAAAGAAAATTCTTACATTTTAAAAGTATTTGGCTTTTTTTAGAAGTTCTTATGAATGTGTTTAGTTAACTTGATATTAGTAGAGCAAAAAGCATGAATATAATAAGCACGTGTTATGCTTACAGCCATTTACCATTGCCATTTATTTGTGTTCCAACATCATTTCTCTGAATTCTAAAGCCCACATTTGAAAGAAAACACTTAGATTCAAGGAGGATTTCATTGTTTCCATGTAGTGCCACTTCATGTGAGTTCATGTATTAAAGTTATTTGGTTATTCTGATATTACTACATGAAATAGTGTGGGCAGAAAATACATAAAACAAGCATATATCATGCCTTCAGATGTTAAGCTGTTGCTAGCTTTTATGCTCTGTTAAGCTAGCTTAATGTAGCTCTTTTTCTTGAACTTTTAAATGTAAACATAAAAGACAATTCTTACATTTTAAAAGCATTTGGCTTTTCTTAGAAGTTCTTATGAATGTGTTTAGTTAACTTGATATTAGTAGAGCCAAAAGCATGAATATAATAAGCACGTGTTATGCTTGCAGCCGTTCAGCACTGCTATTTATTTGTGTTCCAACATCATTTCTCTGAATTCTAAAGCCCACATTTGAACAAAAACACTTAGGGTGTGTCCCAAACCGCGCACTTCTATACTTCGGACACTACATTTAAGTGCTTAGTGCGCTGACACAGAAATTTCAGTAAAAACTCAGTGCACTGAAAGTACCTGGATGCTGCCCTAAACTCGGCCAAAAATCTAGTGCGAAATGATGGACACTACACGCACTAAAAGGACGCCATCTTGCTGACGTAGCGGAAAGGGAGGGACTTTCGACCAATTTTTCAGAGCTGAATAATGGCTGCCAATGACTCAGCGGTATTGGAACAAGCAGAAGCTATTTTGTACAGATGTAAGTAAGAAGTTATTCTATCATAATTCTAATTTAAACTGCAGCATGCTTCCTATCTCTTCTAACTCTGACCACAGTTATGGATCTGATCATTTGTTGGAGGCTGTGGTTATACCGACCCAGTACAGCTAGCACACGTAAATGTTAGCAGTTTTTTTTAATTTTTTTTTTATACCGGTTTCGTGTTATGACTGATGAACATTATGGGTTCTGTATGTTCATTCATCGTTGTGTACACCTCCAGATTAAGCACTGTGGTGTTTGTGGCGTAAACGAAATGGTCCTTGATCTAAAAACCAATTTGGAAACAACACCAGTCAGAGAACCGGCCCGTTTCGATGGTACCGTTGACTAAGCAGTAGCAGCAAAGGTCTGCAAGATAACGAGCTAACTGTAACTGTAGGAAATTGCAGTAGTATAATTGCTGTTGATGTGTAATGGTTTGAGGTGTGTAATTTTCTTCTACTTGGCTCCACCAGATTTTTTTTTAAATTATTATTATTATTATTAATGTTGAGGTATTTTGGATGTTGCAGGGACAGATGAGGACACCAGGGCACTCATTCACTGGTGGGCAGCCAATCCCTCCTTGTTCACAGGAAGGAGGCATGCCAGTATTGAAGCTTACAAGTAAGTATACATGTGTGCATAATTGTGTAAATTAGGTGCTGAATAATTACAAATAAATGTGGGCAGATCATAATTTATAGGTAGTTATTAACTACAGGCAAAACACAATCACAAAATATTGTAATTTGCTTTAAACTGTGTTTTTCTGTTCTTAGCAAATGGAACTAATGTTATATTTAGATTTTACAGCACTTTAGATAAAAGAGTCTGCAAAGTAAAGTACATATAAACTTAAATGTTCTGTTTTATATGAACTGCCAATGTGTGTTCACCAGTGTCTTCTTAAAAGAAAGAGGCCTTGGGGGTAAGGTGGAGCCCAAGGCCCTGAAGAAAAGATGGGAGAACCTGGTGTCCAAATACAAGGTTAGATGCTGTCTTGGCCCATGTACAGTAAAATGGTCTAAGTAAATAAACTAAAATCACAGTGGTGTGTAGACATCTGTGTAGCGCATGTTTTCTTTGGCTGTCTTATTTCTACAGGACCTTAAGCGTCCCCGAACTGGGGTGAGCACAGAGGGGGGTGGGGTCACTGCCGCTTCTTGGAAATGGTACAGCTTAATGGATGAGGCAATAGGGAGCAGGCCGTCTGTGACACCACCTGTCCTCTTTGCCTCATCCAGCCCGGAGATGGCAGTGACCACACCCCATCCTGTGGAGACGGGCACCACCTCCACCCTGTCGACCCCAAAAAGACGGCGGGTAGACAGGGTGGAGGACATACTGGCTGCCTTAAAAGACAGCGACAGACAAAATATGGAGGCACTTGAGGAGATGGAGAGAGTGCAGCAGCGGAGAGACGAGGCCAGGGAAAGAGAGGCGAGAGAGGCTGCAGAACGGGAGGAGAGGAGGCACCAGGAGCTGATGGAGAGAGAAGAAAGGAGGCACAGGGAGATGATGGAGAGGGAGGAAAGATTTTACAGGGATTTGAGGGAGAGGGAAGAGAGGAGGGACAGGGAGGTGGCTAGAAGGGAGGAGCGCCTCATGGCAGTTTTAGAGAGGCTTTGTAAATAATGAAATGTTTGTGTCTAATGTTTATTCTTGATGTTCATTATGTTATATGTTCAGCTATGTTCATTGCTAAAAATATTTTTCTATAAATTTGAAACTATATTAAAATTTTTTTATAAATTTACATTGTACTTGTTTATTATACAGACACGCACACAATTTCTTTTCCAATTAGTCAAATTATTTATTGTTTGCGTTTAAGTTCAAGATCACATTTAAATGTAGTCGTGTTCTGGGGTGTACCAGATTGTTGCCATCCTCTGTCTCTCATTAGCCCCACAGACGGTTCCTGGGGACGCTGGTGCTGGTCCTGCTGCTGGTTGTTCTCCAGCTGCCCTCCTGACATCAGCATCTGGCTCCAGCAGGTCCCCGTTGCTCATGGAGATGTTGTGGAGGACAGTGCAGCAGACAATGACCTCTGGCACATACTTGACCTCCACCTCCAGAGCCTTTAAGAAGATGGACCTCCATCTGGTCTTTAGGATCCCAAAGGACCTCTCTACAACACACCTCGCCTTTGACAGGTAGCAGTTGAAGCGAGCTTGGAGGTGGTTGCGGACAGGCTGTCTGAAGGGCGTCATGAGGCAGATGGGGTGCGACAAGCAGGGGTAGCCACCATCTCCAATGATGCAGTAACCTGGTGGGGGGTGGGACTGCTTGTAGTAGATGGGGCTGTTCTGCAGGACTCGGGCATCATGTACTGACCCACAGTATCCCACAAAGACATCCAGAAACCTTCCAGTGTCATCACAGATGGCTTGCAGCTGGACTGAATGGAACAGCTTTCTGTTGAAATAACAGGCGGCGTCCTCTGCAGGGGGCTTCACCCGGACATGGCAACCATCTATGGCTCCCACCACTCGGTTGAAGGCTGCAGATCCAGCTAGACGGGCGAAACGGGCACCCAAGCGAGGGAGATCCTCTGCAGTGGGATGGCGGACCACTTGGTAGAGGAGGCCAGCAATCTTCGCACTCACCCTGTGCACTGCCCGGTGAATAGTTGCCCGAGGCATGTCAAACGCCCTGGCGACCACACGGTAAGAGGTGGCGCTGCCAGTCAGAACAGAAACACCAAGGTGTCAATTTCTGGGCCCCAACCATGGTCGAATTCAGTACCCAGCACAGCCATTAGGGCTTTAAAGGACTGTCGTGACAGGCGGAAGTCAACCCGTAGGTCACTGTGGCCATCAAAGTAACGAGCCAGCAGTGGCACTGAGGCATTTATGTGGCAGTACTGCCTGGGGCTAGGACGCTGCTGTGGAGAAGATGGGGAGGCAAGAGAGAAATATTTAAATAAAATGTTTCAATAACAAGTTTGCTGCATCCTTGTTTTATCATCTTCCTTACTTCATTGCATTATTTTTAAAAAACTATGATATCTAAGTATAACTGAGTTCCTTTTGCCAAATGTGCATTGTATCAGTGTACACACCAATGAAAACATGTATATGATGTAAAGTACATTAATTCAGTGAAGAATTCTTTATATATTTAAAAGCTGTTTTACTAATGTTTTGAATTGCACTTTATGCTAATAGAAATGGGGAAGACATGTGAACACACATGAATGTGTGCTGATGGTGCTTTCTATTAACTGAGGTACACTAATACAGTGTAGGTCATAAGTCATTATTTTGGATTTATTTATACAACTTCTTGCAAAGAACTTAGTCGGGCGGACTTTTAGTGCAAAGCTAAGCCAATTAAGCAGCGCTGCCATCAGGCAACATGTAGGAGGGTCATGTAAATAAAAAGGATCCTGCGTTGCCGTTGACTGCGACGTAGTTTAAAGGTGGGGGGAAGTAAGGGGTAAACAAAAGAAAGTAAAATCACGAGTAGAAAATGCATTCTTTAAGTTGAATTAAAGCAGGCACATCTGTCGGCAGGCAGAAGAATCGCGCTCAAATTCTGGTACGTCACTACCGGTAAGTGCAAAACTTCAGTGCTCCATTTGGGTCGGCACTGACCCACGATAGTGTGCACTACAGATAGTAGTGCTTAGTGCGCACTACGCACTACCTTCCACTGCACTCACGTAAGTGCGCGGTTTGAGACACACTCTTAGATTCAAGGAGGATTTCTTTGTTTCCATGTAGTGCCACTTCATGTGAGTTCATGTATTAAAGTTATTTGGTTATTCTGATATTATTACATAAACTAGTGTGGGCAGAAAATACATAAAACAAGCATATATCATGCCTGCAGATGTTAAGCTTTTATGCTCTGTTAAGCTAGCTTAATGTAGCGCTTTTTCTTGAACTTTTAAATGTAAACTGAAAAGAAAATTCTTGCATTTTAAAAGTATTTGGCTTTTCTTAGAAGTTCTTATGAATGTGTTTAGTTAACTTGATATTAGTAGAGCAAAAAGCATGAATATAATAAGCACGTATTATGCTTGCAGCCGTTCAGCATTGCTATTTATTTGTGTTCCAACATCATTTCTCTGAATTCTAAAGCCCACATTTGAACGAAAACACTTAGATTCAAGGAGGATTTCATTGTTTCCATGTAGTGCCACTTCATGTGAGTTCATGTATTAAAGTTATTTGGTTATTCTGATATTACTACATGAACTAGTGTGGGCAGAAAATACATAAAACAAGCATATATCATGCTAGCACATGTTAAGCTGTTATGCTCTGTTAAGCTAGCTTAATGTAGCTCTTTTTCTTGAACTTTTAAATGTAAACTGAAAAGAAAATTCTTGCATTTTAAAAGTATTTGGCTTTTCTTAGAAGTTCTTATGAATGTCTTTAGTTAATTTGATATTAGTAGAGCAAAAAGCATGAATATAATAAGCACGTGTTATGCTTGCAGCCGTTCAGCATTGCTATTTGTTTGTTCCAACATCATTTCTCTGAATTCTAAAGCCCACATTTGAACAAAAACACTTAAGTTTAAGAAGGATTTTTCTCTAATTCAGTGCCATTTCACATGCGTTAATGGATTCAAGTTATTTGGTTATTCTAACATTACTACATAAACTAGTGTGGGAAGAAAATACATAAAACAAGAATATATCATGCTAGCAGCTGTTAAGTTGCTGCTAGCTTTTGTGTTCTGTTAAGCTAGCTTAATGTAGTTCTTCCTATCACGCATAGTCCATTTACAATGGGTCAAAATGTCCATTTTCAATCGCTTTTCTCACTTCTGTTAACTGAATCTGTTGCAGAGGCTTCTTCAACCTATGTTGTTGTCAGTTCTTTTGGAGTTGCATTTATTGCAATAAATCTCACGTACTCCTCTGACTCATGTTTGTGTCTGACAGCAGTCTGGACAGTGAATCAACAATGTTCAATTTTCCAGCAATGTGGACTGCTCTAAAGTCGTATGGTTGTAGTCTGAGAACCCACCTTTTTATTTGTGCAAATGGTTTCGACCTCTGGCTGTATATGACCTCTGACAGCTTATGGTCTGTGATTAGGTCAAACTTTCTGCCAAACACATATGGGTGTAGTCTTTCACATCCCCATACCAGTGCGAGAGCTTCTCTTTCGGTCTGAGAGTACCGGCGCTCACAATCTATTAGGCTACGACTTACATAGCACACTGGTACCTCTTCTCCTTTATGATCTTGAACCAGCACTGTACCCAAACCTACCGGGCTTGCATCTGCTATGACTTTGGTTTGGGTCCTTTGTCAAAGTAAGCTAGGATACCTGCTCTGGCTTGTTCAGTCTTTAAAGTTTCAAAAGCATGTTCCTGCTCTGGCCCGAACATGAATGTAGCTCCAGCTGATGGTAACCCCACTTGAGATCTAATTTGCTGAAGACTGCAGAGCCGTTTAATCCTTGGAGGATTTCATCCACTGTGGGAATGGGGTATCTTTCCCAGACTATTGCCTCGTTCGCATGTCTCATATCCCAACACATTCTGATATCTTTGTCACTTTTTTGGGGGGAGTATCACTACAGGATTTGCCCACGGTGTAGATCCCTCTACATGCTCAACAATGTCCATATCAATCAGTTCATTTAACTTTCTCTCGACTGCATCCCTTAAATGGCATGGTATACATTTCAGTGGCTGTGCTACTGGTTTTACCTTTAGTGTTTAGTTTTCCCATTCCTTTAAACAGTCGGGTACTGTTCTTTAAGAATGCTTCAGGTCTCTGACAGCAGCTACATTTTCCCCTATTTTCCTGGCCCTAACTTTTCAGCTGTCTTTTTTCTCAGGAGTGGTTCCCCATCACCTTTTATCACAATAAACTCTGCCTCTTCAGTCCTATCATGATCTTGATTTCACATGTGAATGTACCTTTAACAGATAGTGACTGTGTTGAGGAATATGCATACAGATTCCTCTGCTTTTTGGGTACATAAGAATGGCACATTACCTTTTTAGCTTTTAGCTTTTCCCATACATTTTCTCCCATCATATTACTTATAGCACCAGAATAAACTAACATGTTCAACTCAACTCCACCCACAGAAAATCTAGGTTTCTCAGGAACATTATCATCATTTACCCAGAATGCATGATCATCATGTTTAACCACATTCATATTTTGTTTATGTCCTTTTGTACAACACATTTTTGAAAAATGGTCTTTACCATTGCACTTATGACATGCTTGTCCTCGTTCTGGGCATTTGGGATCCTTACCCATGTGGTCAGTAAAGCCACACCTGTAGCACTGTCTGTCCGTTTTATTCACATCTTTCGCCTTTGTTTTTGGGTGTTTTCCTTTATTTGTCACTGAAATCTGATTAACCATGCTCCCGTCTCCGTCCGTCAGTCACACTCATTGCTACCAATTGCTCCTCCACTTGTTCACATTGCGAAGCCAACTCCAGTGTGCAAGCCAACGTTGAACCTGGACCGTCCTCTAGTAGCTTTCTCTGTACGTATTCAGAAATGCATTTACTCAGGATAGCATCAATTATTCTGTTGTCTCTGTCTCCTTGGAAGACAGTCTCTAGCAGCTTGTCTTAAATGTGTGCAAAACTGTTGCACAGTCTCGCCTTGCTTTTGGGATAGCTTATGGAAAGTTTGGCGTCCATATGTTGTATTTACATGGGGAACATGTCTCCTTTTCTCTCTCCCACATGTCATCACGTAAGCACGTAACATCAGATTTCAGTACATGACTGGGAAGAGCTGGTCGCACTGTTCCCCAGGGACAGACATGAGATCCCTGCATAGGTGCTATAGAAGACTCGCTGTGGGCGTCGTGCTGGGACAAAAATTCGGGAAAAGAAGAGGTGCTTCAGACCTGTTCTCCGCTCCGTCATCATAAGATCTCTTTCCAACAAGATGGACAAGCTGGTGGCACTCCAGGGACATCAGCGGGAGTACAGAGAGAGAAGCGTCATTAAAGAAAGCTGGCTGACACCACTTATTCCTGATTCTATAGTTTTATAGGACAACTTCCATCCAACAATAAGAGGAAAGGATGGGACTAGCTGTGTTTGTGAATGTGAGGTGGTGTAAACCAGCGCCCTGCACTGTTAAAGAGCAACTGTGCATCAGACATTGGACTGTTGGTGGATAGCATGAGGCAATATTATCTGCCATGGCAGTTCACACATTATTGTGATAGCAATGTACGTGCCCCTTTCTGCTAATGCGGACATAGTCTGCTGGTGACCACCCTGCTTGTGGTCACCAGCAGACTGCAGACACAGCACCCACAAGCCCTCTTCCTTACCTCTGCGGACTTCGATCACGCCTCTCCATCATCTGTTCTGCCAGCACACACACAGTACATCACCTGTTCCACCAGAGACAGCAAATTACTGAACTTGTTTTATGCCAACACCTATAAATAAAAATAATTAGCTATAAAATAGTAGCTAATAAAAATATTGAGTAGTTATTAACTTATCACAGCTATGAAATATTAAATAATCCATCTTTGGTCGCTACATTTTAAGTCTTATCCTGGGTGTAAATTACGTTAGTTTATCAACTTTATAATATGCTCCATATCACAGGACGAAGTTTATCATGTTTAACCAAGATCTGACACAAATTACACACCAGTAAACATTTCACCACCCTTTTTATATTTTTACCTTCATATACGCTAAATCTGTGTGACTATGTCCTCATAATTCTAAACCATAACTCAGTCACAACCAACCCTTCAGTGACGGATTTCTCCTCCACCTTTCTACTGATAATTCCATAAAACACACAAAGCTTAATAGCAGATGATGAGATCTTTATTTTACACATAACAAAAAAAAAATGAACATATGATGCATTTTCTATGGAACATTTTCTCTTTAAATGTGTACATCATGTATACATGTATGTTCTATCTGTCGAACTTCCAGAACATGATGCTTATTATGAAGAGGTGTCTTGTGATTAGCTGGAAGGCAGGAGGTGAAGCATCCAGGCTGTTCTCCATCTCCTTCAGTATCTGCAGCAGGTGGTTGTGTCCATCCTCTCCAGTGCAGCTTCAGGCGGCCACAGATGTATTGAAATGTCTCCCTGGACATACAGAAATTCTCTGTTCACTGCTCATCGGTAAAATTGAGAACAACCTTTTCCCGCTAGTTATCAGCTTTGCTCCGGACCAGCCGGACGGTGAGGAGGTTCAATGAGCTGCAGCAACGTCTGAAACAGAACACGAGTTACAATAAACCCGCCGTCTGAAGTATTTACTTATTGTAATCTGCTCAACACAGACAGTAGAAAACCGTCTGAAATGTTTACTCATAAGACACGTATACAATCGGCGCATGTTTAATAAGTTAAACTTACACGTCGTCTCCTTTGTCTGTGGCGGATCTCCTGCCGCTGGATTCTTCATCTTCTGACTTTCAGGAGCCTTCCAGCCTCGACGTGAGACGCCTGGTTGTATCATCCATCAGTAACATCTCCATCAAGCAGAGCATGAACCCTACGATCTCTTCGTTCTCCATATGAGCTTGCTGTGTTGTCTTGTTTTTAGCAGGTTTTGTTTTGTTGTTATGTGGCGCTAAAGTCACACGTCACTGTCGCAGACGTATGCGTCACATCGGTCCCGCTACCGCCTCCAACTCATGTACGAATGCAACATGAAACAGTTCTCCTGGAGAAGGTAGTTCCTAGAACTAGGACAGTTATTAGAACTGCGTTCTTAGAACTTCTCTGTCGGAATGCGTTTAAATACCTTGACTAGCCCCCCACAGCCCTTCACACCTCTGGCTCATTCTGACATGAAAGCACTCCACATCTCCTTGGTCTCCCACCCCTCTCCTTTACAGCTGCCCAGGGGCCTCATTTATCAAACTGTGCATAGCAAAGCAAAGCCCCTGAGGAGGAAAAAGCTGCTGGACATAAAACAAAAAATGAGCATATGGCCCATCTATGAGGACACCATTAATACTGACTTATGTCTACGGGTTGTGAAACATTTACAGACATGTAAATGTGGGCGGGGCAAGGCGTTCCTTAACATGCGCCCGCTTTAGAGTTGATTCTGGTTTATAAACAGAAACAGGTGTAGGACGTGTGTGCGCACATTTTAATACATCTGAAAGTAGAAGTGTGCCACCTGTAGGGTGCGTTGCTACGCACTGTTTGATAAATGAGGCCCCAGCACTGCAGGAAAGGAGTCTGACTGAAAGTGGTTTGTCTAAAGACCTGTCACCACATTATAACAGGACACCAATTTTGCCATTTCAAGGCAGGAAATCTGAATCAACAAAATTGGCATCCGCTCCACATCGATGAAAATACTTATATAATAAAATATGCAGAAAAAAAATAATAAAATGCAGTTTATCAGATCAGGTATGTTGCACTGATAATAGCCAACACCCTGTACAAAAGACCATCCTGATCCATTTGTCTGCAACATCAGCAAACACCCAGTGTTCTCAGTGGGTAGCCTCTCAGAACGTTGTGGGGCCTCTTTCAGGCAGCAAACGATGGTCTAGGCCTCCTGGTTATTATTCATTTTGTACATATTTTACTCTAGATTTGGTTTTCTTTCACAGATGTGGAGAGTACTCAAATTTAGTTGTGCCATTATACAGAGCTTAACTGGCTGATAGCAATAAAGTTTTGTCTAATTTAAAGGATTTACAAATTACTGATTTAAGTTTTATTTACATTTTTTATCATGACCAGACTTTGATGGAAATTACAACTACAAAATATATACATATATTGGTAATAATACATGAGTAAGGAGTTGGATAGTTGTGAACTGTAGTGTCACTTCACTGTCTGGTAATCTAGTTTCAAAGCAGAAAAGCAGAGACCATACAGAGTTTAACATCTTGCTCTAACATCAAAAACTCCAATTTTTATTAATTGAAACCTGACCATCAAACTCACTTTTCACAATTAATGAGAACAGATTGCGCTAATAAAAACAGCTGACAAGTATTTGACTGTCACGTTGTTCCTCATGATGCAGATAAACACCGTGAGCATTTCTCTCATAACGAAGCAGATAAATGTTCCTGTTTGGTTGTAATGTGGCATCATCTGATTTTTCTGAAGATTAATGTGCTGTTGTGAAGATATTTAATAAAAACTATTTATTACTAATTGTTAGCATTAACAGTAGTTGAACATAAAATCTAAACTACTCTGTTAAATTTGCCATTTTTTCAATGAATTACCAAAAGGTTTCAGTGCCGAGGCGTAAAGAGAGGTAGAGTCTGGCACGAAACACATCTCAGGATTTTAAGATGAGATGAAGATCACACATTGTTTTCACAGGCATGAAGTTGAACAGTTGGCTTTGGTTTGTCAGCAAAAGTTGTGAGTAGTCATACTAAATTACAAACAGACCTGTAACTTATCAGTGTTGGCAATCGCTATCCAAGAAAGGCCGTCCACAGGAGGACTCTGGAAATGCTTGCAATGACAAAAGTATGAAACAACACCACAAACATCTGCACAAATTACTTTAAGACATTTACTAAGTTGCCCTTTAGGTGCAGAAAACATCATTTACAGAGAGCCAATTAAAAAAATAATTTAAATGCAAACATCTCATAACTTTACATTTACACTGCAGTGTGGTGTACCTCATCTGAATCAGCTGTGCATCCCCCACCCCATTCAGACTCAGAAAATGCACTCAAACATTCACTAACACACAAACCAGAGAATGCTTCACGTAAAAAAATAAATGCCTGAGCCGAGGCTCCACATCTTCGCCTGACTCAGCTTTCTTCTTAAGACAACCCAAAGGGAGTGTCTACACACTGAAAGGAGGGGAAAAACACAAAACTTTGGATATGCTTTGTTTGGAATCAAACGGTCTTTTCTCTTTCTTCAAGTGTAGTACATCGATATGGATTCTCGATCCATGTCCTCTGCAAACACAAAGCTCTGGGCCACTGAAGGATGGGAAGGAAGCAGAGGTTCATGGTGGAGACCTGATCGTGGGATAATCAGGTTAGCCACCGCAGCAAAAGTTGGAGTCCTCTGAAAGTGGTGTCACGCAGCAGGTTACTTCTTCCTGTTGTGTTGCCTCCGTGCCTGCAGCCTCTGGCGAGCTCCACTTGGCTTTGATCCAGCTCCAATAGAGAAGGTGGGAGTCGCCGGAGACCCTGTTAAATGAGTATACGAGTTTATAAGAACAACTACAATTCTGTTTTTAACCTTGTGTTTGTGTAGACACCGGCTCTGTCACAAGTGTAATCGTTCACATAATTAAACATCCATCACAAAAGCTGCTGAATAAAACAACAGCTTTACTAGCTTGGGGAAAAACTCAAGATAGTTCCAACTTGAATCTTTTTCACTCACACTGTGTCAGCGACCTGCTCGAGCAGATTTCTCCAGCTTCTCAGAACTTTCACTGCGCACGTTTTGCATGTAGCCGTTGAATGTGTGAAAAGATCCAGATTAGGGCTGGATGATATGGCCAAAACTTTTATCACAATATATTTCTTAATTTCGGTCGATATGAAATAATTCCGATATCGATATAAACAATATAAAAACCTCAGAAAAACTGCCAAAAATGCCACAACAGATGCTGTAAAACTAACAGTTATTTAGCAAAGTCTATGAAAGTCCTCCAGTTTTAGAATTAAAAACTGTACAATAAATTAATGTTCACCTTTTATTTGGACAAAGACACTTGACAACACCATCAAAGGTCAAATAAAACTTTTACCTTTCTCAATATTAATATCTTTAACTTTAAACTACAACACAGGCTTATTATGTTATTCTTAAAGATTTTAACAATGGTGCTTCACCAAGCTTAAAAATAAAAGTGCTCAGAATTACTACAATAAACAGAAAAAAGAGTGAGCAACAACTGATGACTCAGCATATTCTGAGAGGAAACGCTTCAGATGCACTGGTGCCTGATCAGCAAAACGCAATAAAACTAAATTCTTCTGTCAATATTTTCTTTGTTTTTGTCCACACTCTTCATTAATAGACATAAATATGTGATGGTAAGCCAGCGCGGGATCATCCAGCAGCAGTTTCGTATGTTTCATTTCCAGCCTGGTGATGAAACAGCTGCTCTGATGCAGCAGCTGCTGCGTGAGGCGAAGACAAGTCTGCGTAACACCGGATCCTCATTGAGAAAAGTAAAACTACGTTACAGTCCCCAAAAGTCTCCAATAATACCAGAAAAAAGTCGCTAGTCGCTTAAAAAAAAAAAAGTGCTAGAGGGGAGTGAAAACGAACAGGACAAAGTTGCTAAGCTGGCGACACTGAGCCAAACCACTTCCATACCATCAACTTATTCTTTCCTCTCTTATCAACTATTTAGTCTGCGTTCTCTTCGCTTGTAGAAGCTTATTCAGTCATGTTTGCATTACGGTCATAAACACTCGTTTTGTAGCTAAAGCTAGCAACGTTGGAGCCTAGCCTAGCCTAGCCTAGCTTAGCCTGGCCTAGCCTAGCCTTCTACCTCGCGCTGAGCACAGCCAGCTGCTGCTCGGCTTGTCGGGCTCATTGGTCGGCTCCGTGTCTGTGGTGCACGTCATCATTTGGCTGTTTGGCTTGAATCACTGACTGGCTTGATATTGGAAATGTGTTAAAAACTCATATCACCGTTATTGAATAAAAATATATTGCGGTATGTATTGACATTGAATTATTGTCCAGCCCTAGTCCAGATGGCTGATCCCTTCGCTTGCTTCACATTGAAAACAAATGTGAGCCTCTGCGTTGCGCAGTGTTAGCGCATGACATCACTCAATGCGCACAGTATAGAGTAACACTAAATAGATCTGTGTCTGTGGATCGGGTCCATTGTCACCGATACCTGATCTAGAATTTTCTTCAGTATCGGTACAGATACCAAGATCGGATCGGTACATCCCTAATCAGAGGTTAGTTAACTCTGATCCCCTGTTACACTTTTCCAGTTTCACAAATCACACTGATCAGCAGTCGGGACAGAGCCGTCTTGGCTTGAAAAGGTTTGTGAAAGGCGCTTCTGTTAGGGGGTCTTTCCTCAGTGTCCTCCGTTTCCAGTTTACCACCTGATTCCTACAAAGTCCAGGTAGGGGGGCAGTACGTTTGAGATTACCTGAAATCTTTGGGGGTGGGGCTTGCAAAGCTAAATGTTTCTGATTGATCAAGTCTTCCTAGCCGTTTATTTCCACCGCTCTGTTTCAGACATCTGAAGATTTAAGATTTGCTTCAGTTTTAATAGCTGACTGGACACTGACTCAGTGAGTTTCAGAATGAATGAAAGAGAAAAAATGTTAGTAGTTAATTATTTAACATTAGTTTTGTTTTAATGCCCAAAATAAAAGCACAACCTGTAGAAATGTGAAACGTGAACAGATTTTCCATGAATATAGCAGTATGTGTGTGATGGCCACAGCTGATGTCTGTGAACCTCAGTTCCCCACAGGCTGCTCTATCCATAGAAGGATAACCTTCCCCAGACCTAATTTCCCTAATCTACCCTGTAACATAGACCCAGAGATACAAATGTCCAGTCCTTAAACAAGTTTTTAGTGCCTCATTAAAAAGCCCTGACTAAACTTACCAAAGGGAACAGCGTTGAAGCCTTGGCCTGGAGTTCCAGGACTTCCAAAGGGAATCGGACCTGCAGCAGCACTCTGGCCAAATGCTGGCGTAGATGTCCCTGCAGAGAAAAGAGCCCCAAAAATTCATTAGACCAAAAGGCTTAATCTTACTAGGGACAAAGCAAATATAATCTGATCTTAAACTGTAAAATTGCTAAATAATTTTAGTAAAAAACAACATATCTAAAGTCTCTGTATCTAATGTGTCTGAGACCATTAAAACCAGCCCATCCCCAACAGTGTTTCATATTCCAGTCAAACAGCACTGAATGAGTGAACGGCTTCACACAGAATGGACGATTTTTATCTGTATCTAATAACCAAATCTACTGTTTGGGTTATGCCTGTCAGCAAATGTCAAAGTTTTAATAATTATACTGCTGAACTCAATCAGAACAGCCCAAGCTTTGTTTATTTCTTACCAAAACCTGGTTTGTCTGTAGCAGCAGCCCCAAAGGAGAAGCTTCCCATCTGTGGTGGAGGATTGTTGGAAACTGGAGTACCAAACTGGGGAAGAGGCATACTGGTGCCAAAGTTAAACCCGCCAGATGCCGGCTGAGCAGGGCCAGAGGGAGCCTGCTGTGGAGCAGCACTGCCAAATGTGAAGGTAGCTGAGGAGGAGCTCTGAGTCTGGGTCGTAGCACCGAAGCTTAGTGCAGCAGAGGGTGCAGCTGAAGGAGCTGGACTGGCACCAAAAGCAAAACCAGTGGAGCTAGCTCCAAATGCTGGTTTGGCGGGGGTCCCAAAGGTCGCCGATGTGGTGGCAGTGGCAGCAGATCCAAAAGTGAAAGGAGCAGGGGCAGAAGCAGGGTTAGAGGCAGGCGTGGACGAAGCACCACCGGCTCCAAATGTGAATGGTGCTGCTGAAGAGCCAAACGTTGACTGTGCTGCAGGAGCTTCAAATGTCGACTTTCCAAAGCTGAAAGTGGACTGGGTGGTGGCGGCAGCAGCAGTGGAAGCTGTGCTGGCCATGGCGAAGCCTCCAAATGATGCAGTGGTTGTGTTCTGGCTGGGTGCCATCTGGCCCTGTGCCATCTTTCCAAAGGAAAAGGCATTCTGATTGGCAGCTTGAGGGTTAGACTGCATGCCACCAAATGTGAAGGCAGACTGGCTGGAGGTTGTAGTCACTGCAGCAGGAGGACCAGCTGCTGTTGCAGAGGTGGTGGCTGCAGTCCCAAACTGAAACTTGCTCCCAGTATTAGGAGGCTGCACTGACGTTGAGCTGTTGCTTGTTGTGGATGGTGCCGGCCAGTTTGTAAATAGGGATTTAACAGCTGGCTGGGCTGCAGGCTGAGTCGTGGTGATTGAGTCTGTGGAAACTGTGCTAGCAGGAGTGCCGCTGAAGCCAGCAAAAGCTGATGGGGCAACTGTGGTGCTGCTTGTTGATGCTCCAAATATTGAAGATGTGGTACTTGAATTAAGAGTGGAAGCTGTAGAGGTGGCAGTGAGAGATGAGGGCTGTGCAAAGGCTGCACCTGCTGGAACTTCTCCAAATATGGGCTTGAAATTTTGGACGGAGGGATTGCTCTCTGAAGGTGATGCTGTGGAGGAGGTGGTGGTTGTAGCAGGAAAAATGGGCTTGAACCCTGCAGTCAGCAGAGGGTTGGTGTTACTGGATGACTGGGAGCTGCTGGCTGGAGCAGAAGTGGTAGAGACTTGGGTAGTGGCTGAGGAAGCAGAGGAGGAGTTGATCTGGCTGGACAGGCCAAACAGGGTCGGTCCTGCTACAGGTGCTACAGAGGTGCTGGTGGGAGCCTTGGAGACCTGACCCAGTAGTTGAAGGAAGGCAGAGGGTTGCCCCACACCAGCAGAGGACTGAGAATGGGAGGTAGGGACAAGTTGTGGAGCTGTAGTAGATGTGCTCAGGTTTAAGCTGTTGACTTGTACAGGTGTTGTGGACACAGACACTAAAAACACAATGACATACAGAAGAAAACATATCAGTACAGCAAGGTTTGATAATAAAGTGAACATGTAAATGGAAGCTATATGTATGCATCAGAGATCATACCTGTGGTTGCACTGACAGAAGAAGTGGAAATAGCAACAGCACTAGGTTTCATCTTCAGAGGCTCCTGAAGTAGGCTGGAGGCTGCAGGTGTCCTACTGACGCTGCTGCTGCTGCCTGGGCTGGGATCTAGGTCAATGACTGGGGTGGCAGAGCTGGATGACGTGGGCAGCGGAGTTGCCTGAAGGATGCTCAGGGTGGTGGTGGTAGACCCGGTGGAGAAGGCAGGCTGAGTGGTAGTGATGGCTGGAGGAGAGACAGACTTCTCTGGTTCTGGAGCTAAAGTGGAAAAAATTAAAGAGGATCACAGAGTTAGCAGTGACAGTCCGAATGCTTTGTTTCTATCAGGACCCGGCCGTAGGGCTGGGCAATATATGGAGATTATAAATGCATCGAGGCTCAGACACGATATATGAGGGAATATCGTTTATATCGACATAGCTTGCTTTGAGTTAAAAGCATCTTTTCTTTAAAATTTTACACAGCTGTATTTTTGTTGTGGCCATTGAAATGTATTTTTATTAATTTTGTTTTAGGAGCATTTAATTTAATATAAAGCTTTAATTTCAGTCAACTCTTTTAATGCACATGTGCCGCTGATCCTTAATAAAAGTATATTAAGCACTGAAGGCTGTAAATTAGAGCTGCTTCTTTGGTTACTTGACTATATATATATATATATATATATATATATATATATATATATATATAAATACATAAAATTAATACATTAACTTAATTTTTGGTTCATTAACGCTTACGCTAACAAAAATATGAATTACAGGCAGAACATTTTACTGTTTCACAATATTTTGTCCTCATATGTTTAACTTTACAACAGAAGAATTTCCAAAAACATGCAGCAAAGCTTTAAATAACTGGGAAATTAAATAACCTTAAAAAAAAGTCAGTCTATAAATAAAAATGTATAAATGAATGATGAATGAATTAAATACATCTTGTTTTGTACTTCTTGCTGACGCAAATTAGAAGTAGGTTAAAGTACAGGTAGAAAAATATATATAAGGTGTATGCCTTATATAACCAACATGGGTGATGTTGGCTAAACATTATTTATACAGCCTTCTGATGCTCTTTAATGTTAAATCACATTTTCTTTACTCCAATATTTTCTTGGTCATGAAATATATCATATTTCAAATATAAACACAAAAAACTAAAATATGATTTTCTCAAATGTCAAAAAGATGTCCAAAAAGACAGACTGTAATATTAATAATAAGTTTTCGGTGCTGCCGTGAAAAAACCTCCTCCCCTCTACATTCATATCCCTCCTCCTAAAAGACACCTCACCCTGCAGCTGATGGAGTAATGAACGCTCGTTCTGTATACACCGATATTTTATACACTTACGTTATTTCTGCAGTTACTGGCTACTTAGCTAATGCTATGCTAGGTTTGGATAACATCGATGTTATTGCTAACATAGACGGGGAGCACCTTAAGCTAATCTAGCAGCTTTAGCAATGCTGCATAAACAAAAAGCTGACTGACACAATGACGCACGCGTCACTCGTCATTACACATGATAAACAGAGTTAAACTGAAACTGGAGACACGCAGAGTCATTAATTTCACAACATTATTATAAACTTCCTGTCGGGAAGCTCCACTCAGCCCACTGCTGTAATGTAACCTGGCTGTAGCTACTGGCTACCCCCGTTTTAAAGACAGGGGGATGATTTTGCGATTAAATGAGTCAGAGCGCCATCTAGTGGACAAATGCCGCAAGGACATCATTCTGCACGAGTCGGACAGCATTTACTGCTTTATGAGAAAGTAAGAATAAATCTGCGTATAATTGGAAAAACAATGGGCGATATTGGCCATTTTAAAAAGGTCTCGTATCAGCCGATTTAATCAGCCAGCCGATTAATAGGTCGGGCCCTAGTAACCTGTTTTTACTGAAGAATATCTTTGTCATTTGTGTTAGAAAACAACAGACGTGGATATCTAAACAACCAGCTGGGTAAACCATTCTTCCAGTTTCAGCCACTTCAGTGTGAACAGAATCAGTTTAGCAAAGTGCAAAATTAAATGGAGCTGATTTTACTCACCAGGCGTCTCCAGGACCTTCTGGATCTTACTGATGGCAGCTATTTTCTCTTCATCTAGATCTTTAGCAGTGATTGTGTAGCCCAGCTCAGGAGGCGGAGGCTGCGAAGCAACGAGCACAGATGGTAAGACAGAGATTTACATAGATGCAGTTCCCTGGTACATGAACAAAGAGCACTAACCAAAGAGATGTGATCATCCCTGTGGCTGGACACCAGCTGGATCTTCCGTTTTCTCTTCCCACCACTACCAGTGGAGTCTGTTGAGGTAGTGGCTGGGATTTTGGGGACTGGGATCAGTTTTGCTGCAACACCAACACATAATGGACATTTAATCTATATTTTTTCAAGCTATGTCATTAATGAAGTAAATATATGCTGAACCAATATTTGCATCATGCTAACAGGATAAATGAGCTGGATATTGACTGCTCTGATCTGATTTAAACAAAATCTGCTGCCCAGAACTGAGTTTCTATGTCTGATTTCTTTTATTGTGGGCACTATTTTTCAGTTAGAAGCTCTAAAGGCAACATTATTCCCATCTACCCCTAGTAAAGAATCCTTTAAAGAAAAAAAAATTCCAAAATTCAGGTGCTGATCCAGATCACCCCCAAAATCTTGTTCCTTTTCCATTTCTGAGGTTTCCTGAAAATTTAAATAAAAATCCACCGATAACTTTTTGAGTTATGCTGCTAACAGACAAACCAACGCCACCGAAAACAAAACTTCCGCCTTGGCTGATGCTATTCTGTCAACGTATGTCAAACCAACACCAACAAGCTTCTTCTCCTCCTCTACCCCTTCTCGTGTGCACAAAAAACCAAAATGTTTTCAAATGCTAGCCTTCAAACCAGATGAGAAGATCTCACGCTCAGTAACAGTGACTGAAAGCCTATCTGCCGCCTTCTTGGTATCTCTGTTGTTTATGGTTTGCCGCCTTAGGGGGGAGGGGGGACTGCCAGTCCATTCCCTAAAGTGTCCGGGCCACTTTATTTTGAAAAAATATTGTTGTTGAACATTTACGATTGTTATTGAATCGGCACGTTGCATGGGTTTAATCCTTTAAATAGTGAATCGGCTCATCTCTACTGAAGAAAAGTAGACTTACATGTAACAGGAGCCTTTTCAGAGGATGCCTGATCCAACCTCACTGAGGATGCTGAGCTTGGAGACTGTGCATCATCCTCTCTGTTTATGAAACCAAAGGTTAAAAACTCTAATTTTGGTTAATTGTAGATGAGTTTTGGCACTCAGGCAAAGACAGACCTGGGTCTTTTGGAGACGCCCTCTGGACTCTGAGAGCGAGATGATCCAGGACTGGACAGAGGAGAGCTGGCTGCTGATGATTTCTTCCACTGTGACAGTAGATATAAAAGCTTTGTAACTCCACTTTCTCTCTGCAGACATTCATACACTTTAGTGGTACAGATAAAATACCTGGCTGAGGCCTATTGAAGAACTGTAGGAGCTTTGGATGGCATTTCTTCTGGTACTAGTGAACCCTCTGGAGGCATGTATTGCAGTACCAGAGCTGATGGAGGAGGTACGAGACCTCTTCATGGTGTACTCCTCTGCCAGTGAAGTCATCCCTCTTTTCAAACTTCCTGGCCTGGAGAATGGAGGGTAAAACATTACCACCTACTACCACAAAAAGCTATACGATGTTTTTCTTTCCAGGACTACAGACTTTTTATGGACAATATCTGAAAATATGATGCTGCTCAAAAGATTTTACTCACTTGGGGACCAGCTGTGATGGCGTTCCATTGGGCAAAAGAGGCCCAAAAGCTGAGTGGGCACTTCCACCGCTGTCATTACGTCTTTGAAGATGAAAATGGATTTTAAACTTTTATATCAAAAGCACACATGCATTTATGTCAATAATCCTTTCCACCAAACTAGTTCCAATGCTGGTTCACAGCCAAAACCCAACATAGAGCCAGTTCGGTTTTATTTCCTCCCAAAGCTTGATTCCTGGACTGATTTCACTAAATCAAAAGAAAGACCTCATTGTCTTCCAGTTTTTACATCTTAAGGCCCATTTACACTCCCTTTCCTACATAAATAAGGACGTCCATTTCAAACCTTGTCATCCTCATACTTCCGTGTCTTATGTCGCCATGGTTTTTAATCAATTCCTCCACTAGCGGCAGTGCTGAGCTCAGAATTCACTCCAACATCAGTATCAGACACTGGTTGGCAGCGGTAATGCAACCGCCCAACACACCCTAAACATTTGCATAGCTTTCCTTCAAAAGCTTGGTAATTTCTACATTTTTGTCCTTGCCTTTGGTCTTCTGCTTTTTTTCCTCTTCTTCCCTGTTTGTTTCTTTTGCAGGTTTTATCTGCTCTGCACAACCCCCGCGATTTCCAGCGGCACCACAACATTTTCTGTCAAGCGAAGGATCATCAAGCGAAGGATCGTCGAGAAAAAGGATCGCCGAGCGAAGGATCGCTGAGCTCCGCAAAAAATGACCAAATTACGTGCGAAACTGACACAGGAGACTGATTAAACTGTCTTCTGCATCAAGCATAAATGGACCTTAAGGAAGTTAAACTGAGTTCCCCTCCACTTTTAAATATCTGGGTTTATTTTAGATTATATTTTGACTTTTAGGGCTCACACTGACAATCTGGTCAAGAAACTGAAAGTAAGGCCGAGCTTCTATTTCAGACATAAACATGTTTTTCTTTAAAGGTTTGTTGCTGCAACTTTTTTGTCATTGTTAGACTATGGGGATGAACATTACATGAATGCCAGTGCAACCTTATTAAATATGCTGCAAACTGTCTGGTACCTCCTTTTGCTTTTCTGCTCAGCTGTGAAGCTTCTGTCTTCATCCTCCACTTCTCTTTTGCGGCTTTCCTTCAATACCCTGAGGACGCTCTCTCTGGAGCAGGGGTCTGCAGGGGCCATGGTGAGTCCTGCACAGCTCAGATTATCCATACTGAAAAGCAAACAGAGGGCAGTGCGGCTCTGGTCAGCATTAACAATCAATCAGTGAAACCAAAGAAACGCTTAGAATAAAAATTTAGACTACCCTTTCACTAAATACTGTTAGACTTACACACTCAAGAAGTGCATCAATAAATGCATCACATTTACAACTTGATTACAGTTTACTAATAACATGTTTCAAAGCAACTTATATGTCACCTGAACAGGTTTATAGTGAAATGCCTCCCCTTAACATGCTAAAAAGACAGATTATCTGGTTTAAGCCAATTTAGAAATGGTAGAGGGTAAAGTAAAGACCTGGGGCTGCTGTGGTCGGGCCTGGCAATCTTCACAGTGACAGGACTGAGTGCTGCCGGGGAATTACGAGGACTCAGGATGTTCTTCTTTCTGAAGCTGTCCCACTTGACAGGAGGCAAGACTCCCACCGACGAGACGCCCGTCTGCTGTAGAGGGTAGTGACGCTGGGGGGTAATGGTGAACCGGCCCGTTGGGCCCAGTGGCTCCCTGCAGGGAACAAAACAAAGCAGGTGCGTGTAACGTCAGCAACAAACCAACCATCACCTTCACATTTGTGATCTCACAGATGTCTGTCATTTTTAAGGAAGGAAAATCTGCCTTTTTTTAATTTTGTTTTTCATTCATTCATTTTTCAATCAGCTTATTCCAGTTCAGGGTTGAGGGGAAAGCCAGCCTTTTACAGGTGAAAGGCAGGAACACCTTGGACAGGTTACCAGTCCATCACAGGGCCAACACAGAGACAAAAGAACAACATAGACAAACAACCACTCACACTCACACACTCTTAGGGAGAAGTTAGTGTGACCATTTAACCAAACAATCATGTTTTTGGATGGTGGGAGGAAGAGCTAACCACCACACCCCCGTGCAGCCTCTTCATTAAATGCTGTTAGGACAACAAACCCAGACATCACAAACAGCTGTGCTCAAGTCACAATGTGTTGATGCTTAAAACAAAGAGCGCTGATGCAGTTTTGTTTATACAATCCTAAAAAGCACTGAAGCTGTCAGCTGCACATTTCTGAGATGCGGAGCAGAGACAGATTACCTGTAGCCTTTAAACATACTGCACAAAGAAAACCTGGTTGAGTAGGTGAACCAATACACATAAGTATATAAATTTATATTAATTTGCCTAAAATTTCTGTATTTTTGCTGTTGTATCCAAAAATTGTACATAGACATAATCTGCTAAAGTTGTAGTATTGAATGATAGGAAATTCTAATTTTAATATACATACATATATACACATATATATATACATATATATATACATATATGTATATATATATATATATATATATATATATACATATATATATATACATATATATATATATATATATATATATATATATATATATATATATATATGTGTGTGTGTGTTTATCAATGCGACACATTTTTTCCTCTGTGAGGCGTTTAAGGTCCTTCACAAGGCTTACTAGTTAATAATTAAAACCCGCCAAGACACTTTTGTATCTGGAATGACAACCCTGCCGCCTGCCACAGAGAGGAGCGCGATTTGATCTGATGAACGTACCCAGCGAAGGAAAGTCTCCTGTTCGGGGTATAGACAGCATGGTTGGGTCTGGACAATTTTTCTCGCAGTTGCTCTCGGGGATTTCTCCCGGCTCTCGGCCTCACAGAGTCTGCGGCTGGACTTTCGGGTTTCCCGATGTAACTCCCCATGAGGAAATCCCGAGGGCTGAAAAGAAACGAGTCACTTGTCAAAGCTTCCCTTCGATAAATCCCGGGTTCACTGGGTCTTTGTCTGAAATGTCCCTCTTCCTCTCGGAGCTCGGCTCTATTACTGCTGCTCCTTGTTCTTCCCCGTGCGACCACCGACACACCGGTCGCCCCCCAGCCCCAGAGCCAGCGCCTAAGCACGCCTAGGACGTTTAGCTTAACCCGCGGATTCGGGCCTAACCTGGCGGGAAGAGGTTCTCCGTTGTAATAATAACAAGTAAAACAACAGACTGCAAGAATTAAAGTCGCGTAAAGAAAAGTAGGAATGTAATAAAAAGCGAAAATAAGTAGGCCTAAAACAGAGAGCAGCGCTAAATGTTTCTCTCTAGGTGACATGGCGGCAGCGCGCCGCCGGAGGACTCTCATATCCCATCATGCTGCTCGCCTGACATTTCTTCTTCTTCAGTAGAAAGTAGGACGCGCATATTTGACGTATACGTTCCTCAGCGCCACCCAGTGGCATTTAAAGAGATTAGACTTTTTCCTTTTCTATTTTTTTCTTTTAATTGAAATATGCGTCATCATAGACATACATAAAAAACTGAGCAGCAGTAGTTACAAATAGCATCAAACAAAAGAAACAAGAAACGACAGGTGCATTGTTGCAAGTAAAAAAAAAGAACAAATAAAATAAAGGTCAAATCTGAATAAAGATCAAAGCTCAGCTTTAGCTTAAATTGAAGATTGGCTTTTGATATTTTACAGTAAGATAAAACCTTTTTGAATATAAGTATCTTGTTTTAAAAGTCTTGAAAATGAGGACAGTTTTAAGGAATCTGTATTTATACATAAAGAATTTTGTCAAAAGAATAAAATATTTTCATGTTCATACTTTTTTCCATTTGACAACCAATTTTTACTATGTTACATGTTAAGAACGGGATTGATTTCATTTAGGAAATCCAATATTGGGCAGCTATAAAAAAAAAAAAAAAAAAATACTGAATGACGGTAGAAGAAAAGATTATCTAACTTTTAAAGGTCCAGTCTGTAACAAATCCAAAGGTCAGTGACAGAAAAGTGTAATATAAACTATTTCTATCACTACTAAAGTAGCTTTTATAGTAAAATAACACAAAATGCACCCTGGACACGCCTATTAGCACATTTTATCAATATAAGATCCTTTAGCAAAATATGAATGTTTGAAGCCATTTACAGTTCCTGCATTCTTTGCAGTGCTTCTGTCTTTTGCACTTAGTGACGACATCTGGACTTCAAAGGTTTTGTCAAACTGTAGTCCACTCGAAACACCCCTAAATCCAAGGAAATGCATGACTCAAACCGGTGGCCCCACAGGATCTCATCCTCTGTGTAGGATGTCCTTGCCTGGCATGTCATACCTGCAGCACAAGCATGAGAGGTTTAGGTTAAAAAAAAGTCCTTTGTCTGACAAATAAATGCAGGTTAAAATTGTATATGAGCACAGTAATGCTATTGGCTAAGCCATATTTGGCCAACATTATTTTTTTTTATCAAAAAAGGAGCAGAGCTTTTTTAATGGCATTTTTTTTCTTTTTCCTTTGCAGCGTTCATTAGAAAAAAATAAACTTTATAGAAACTTTACAAAAGACAACAATGATTAATAACCACCACATCTACTGGCAGTAGATCCTAAATACGAGTACCTAATTGTACCTTTAGGGATACAAAGGCTTGTCACTGGCATGATACTCTTAGATTTTGTACCTTATAAAGATCTGTATTGTAACTCTGAGGGCTGTCTTATACCCTAATTTAACAATATAGGTAGTGCAGATGTAGCTGTTGTGGAATAAAACATAGTATTTACAAATAATCATACAAACCTGATGCTTCTACAATCCCCTCCAGGATGACAATAATCTTAAATAATCCCTTGTCAGTTTCTCTGTCCCCACCTCCCAGAAGAGGCTACTTTCATTGATGACATGGGTTAAGGTCTGGGGCTCCACCAGGAGCAGCCTGTCTCCCCCAGCGTCATAGTCCAGATTCATTTCTGACTGTTCCAGTGGAATAAACTCACCCTCCGTGGTCTGACTGGATTTGATCAGCTTGGCCCGAATCTTGGCATCCACCATGTGGCTCTCTCTTAGATCACCAATCCGGAGGAGCAAGCACAACTTCCCATCACGTTCACAAATGACACAGTGCTTGCTGAAAATCTGTGTTTGGGTTCTCTGTTGCGGTCGGGATGTTTTAACAAACATACAGCCCACCATCAGAGCATCAATAATGGAGCCAAGGATGGACTGGACCATCAGGACCAATAAACCCTCAGGACAATTAGCTGTCACCATCCTGGCGCCATACCCAATCGTCCTCTGACTCTCCAGAGACAGCAGCAGGGCTGAAAGGAAGCCATCTACATTTTGGAAACATGCCTTCCACTGGGGATCATGAACATGTGAAATGTCATTGCGCAGCCAGGCACCAAAGAAGTAGATTAAACCAAAGGCCACCCATGTAAGGATGTAGCACATAGTGAAGACAAGAAAGGAACCAACGGTACTTGAGGTCCACTAATGGTGAAAATGTCTGAAAGAAAGCGACTCTTGTCTTCAATATGTCCCAGATTGACTGCATTTCCCATCCTTGGTGACGTAGCTGATTGCGGCTCACCACATGTGATGACTTCTCATCACCCAGAGGTTTGCAACACTTCTTGTGGCTCTTTGCAACACGTAGCTTCTCTGTAGCAGATATGGGAACATTGCAGCTGCCAATGGAGCTCCTCGATTGCCATCTAGAGTTGAAAAGCTTGAGATGTCTTTTGGAATAGGAATGCTGAGGTTGCGAAGGAGCTGATTGGATGGCGTACTGTTGGGGAAGTTCTTGATTAGCTGATGTTAGGGTGGTGGGACTCTGGAATGGAGATGCCTCTTGAGACGGTGAGAGAGAGAAGTTAACGTTCAAGTTCGTGATTAGAGGGGCTCTTTTTGTGATCATCATGGTGGCAAAAGTGGATTTAGCGGCAGCATGAAATAACAAAGCAATGATATTATTAAAATGTGTCCCAGTCTGAACATCTTCTTGAGGTGATTTTGGAATATTAATGAGTCTATAAAACTTGGGTTGTGGCCACATTCTAGGGAATGCCTTCAGTACGTTCTTTGCATCCTGAAAGAATAAAATTATGATTCAGCTAGTTGTGTTGGTGTCATGAAGGCTGGGGACGCAGTCTATTTTAAAGACACAATTTGTTGAGAAAAATTGCATTCTTGAAGGGATTGCTTCTACAAATTAAAAATACCTAAAGGCATCATTACCAACTCCACCACGATATATAGAAATTTGTGTCTTTTAAAACTTATTTCCTTTTCTTTGTTGAATTGCAAAACAACACGAAACAACACAGAACTGTTCACACGCAAATCTTTGTACTGCAGCACAAAACAAGAATACTTTTTAATCATTTTGATATCCTCTGATTTAAAATCACAAACAAAGATATAAGATATATTTCTTTTGGAAGAACCGACATCTTAATAAGATTAATTCTGATGAGAAATTATATCGGAAGACTCTTCATTTGGTTAGGTTCCTTAGATTTTTATCCAAGATTCAAATTTTCTACATATAACTGAATAATTCTTGTCATTTGAACTCCTAAGTATATGAATCTTGACAGGGCCCAGTGGAAAGGTTTGAGCTTCAGTGTTTCTGCTTTTGCCTAGAGGTATAATCTCTGATTTGTCAAGTTCATCTTGTAACCAGATATTAGACCAAACTCCCTGATGAACTCAGTCACAATGTCCTCTGCATACAACGAAATTTTATGGTGTTTGGTACCAAGTTACTCAAGGAATGTGTGGATTTTGTCTTATGTTCATTGCTTAGGGCTCAATAGCCAGAGCAAAGAGGAGAGGGGACTCCCTGTGCTGGTCCTCTGGTTAATTTAAAGGGTGCTGACAGGAGGCTGTTTGTTAAAACTGAAGCAGTAGGAGCTCGATATAAAGTTTGATCCAAGCCAAGTAATTTGGTCCAAAACCGGATTACTTCAGTCTCTTCAGATCAACCTCAGATATATATTAATTAGCATTATAGTTTTTGAAACTCTTATCTCTGCCTATTCTCATGTAGTATTGCTGGAATAAATGAGCAGGCAGGCAGGCAGGCAGGCAGGCAGGCAGGCAGGCAGGCAGGCAGGCAGGCAGACAGACAGACAGACAGACAGACAGACAGACAGACAGACAGACAGACAGACAGATAGACAGATAGATAGATAGATAGATAGATAGATAGATAGATAGATAGATAGATAGATAGATAGATAGAAACAACAAAATGGAGTTGAAAAGTTGAAAGTGCAAAAATTCCCAGCATGATTAATAAATATGTGAATACTATGCAAATGGTTCTACACATTCTGTAGGATAATTTTAAGTATGGTTTACTGTTGATTTTACAGAGATTTTCTTGTTATGTAAAATATTATTTATAATTACACACAGATTAAATTCTAAGATTAATTGCATTGATTTGATCACCAAAGGTGTATTTTTTATCTAGCTTTTAGGATCAACCAATCACAGCTTTTGAAATCATTCATACCTAGCAACGGGTCGACGACACCTCACTGAGACAGGAGTTTCTGTCCATTCCATTCGACTGCTTCTGGTGGGCAGCTCCAGGACACAGATTATGGCACAGGTTGGTGGATGTGGTTCCTCCTCCTCCTCTCCTTTAACCTCTCTCAAGAGATGTTGCTTAAGACTGGTGGTGTCATCGGACGTTGGATTGAGAAAAGGTATGCCAAACTAATCCCTGCAGTAATGTAAAAATCAAAAATTATCTTGGCTTTGAGGGCCACGGAAAATGAAAAAGTACTCCTAAGTTTTCTCTGATTGCCAAAATAGTAGTTAACTCTTAATAAACGTGTGCCATTGTCAATGTGGAGCGCATGTGTGTAACTTAACTTGTTCCTGAATATGAATAAATCTGTGTAAAAGAATGTCCATGATTAAGTAACTAAACTCTGCCAGGCTGTCCTTCCAGAGGTGAGAGACAAGCTTGTTGATACCCCTGATTCTGTTTATCTGCAGGGGTTTAGTGTCTGAAAAATAAATTTGAGGGAAATATGCTGTACTCTGATCGTGACCACAAAGGTTACACTGCTTAGTTTTGAAGATCAACAACAGAGTTCTCATCACTTTTCTATGATTACGATTTAAAATCAGAAAACAACCTGTTGCATAAATTGTCTGATGAAAAATTTGATAACTGCATTTGTAAATTTCCAGATGCATATTTGGTGATGGGGGTGATTTCACTGTTGTTATAGATGAGGTTCTGGACAGATGGCCACCAGCAGCAAGATTATTCCAGATACTCATGCATAGACCATTTACTTGATAAGGACAATATTATTATCCAGGTTTTATCAACGCCTTTAACTGATCATAATAATAATTGATATAAATCTTTCTCCAGACATAGCATATACTAAATGTTTTTTCTTTTCGAAAATGAATAGTTCCCTTTTTAATTACATTTGTGTAAAAGAAGAAATAACAAGGCTCATTTGTTTTTACTGGGGAAAAGCAAAACCATGTTTTTGGAGTTAACTGGGAGATTTAAAAACGGTAGTCTGTTCGCTAAGTCTAGATCGCTTTCACAAGAAATGATTTTGACAGAAATTACAAATCTTTCTAATAAAACTCATCTCAGATTTGAGCAAACAAGAGAACTGAAACTATCTGAATTGCAAGACAGTTAGATGAACCAAATAAAATCAAAGCAGAAAAGGTTTTTATAAAGTAGATGCAGAAATGACTAGAGCAGGGGTCAGCAACTACATCTGGCCTGGGGCCAAATCTTTTCTGACTAATGCTGGGCTCACACCAAACGATTTTCACGGTCGCAGACTAAAAACGGAAGTCTTTAGGAAATCTTAGGAGTTTTGCTGGAGTCACAGCGCTCCCGTCATCTCGGTCGTTAGGTGTGAGCTGGTAATCTGGCTGTTTAACGTCAATCTTTCTCCAGTCTTGGATCTGCGACAATTTCTAACATGTTAGATATTATTGCAAGTCGCAGTGACGAAACACGATCAACAACCAATAGATGAGCTCTGACTAAAGCAGAAACAAGAATCCAGACAGTCAGACCACCGACAAAAAAGGACGGGGGAAAAAAAAAAAGACGAACAAGTAGCGGTGATGAAACGTCGTCGGTGGAGCGTCCAGAAAGAGGAGAGGGTGGTTATTAGAAGTAAATGTCTGCTGTGGATCATTTATGTGTTACAGTATAATGATCTAACAAACGAGAGAAGAATAAAAACTCATTCATCCTCCAGATTCTGGTGAGTCGGTGTAACACCTGGTGGAGATGAAGAGCCACACTTAATAATGATGATGTGGAATTCCCTCCTGGAGGGAAACTCTCCCCTTGTTTGCTTTACTGTGTGCAGATCAGCCCTGTTCCATATCAACTGTCCAACATGTCACAAAAAATGCTAAAAGAATCTAGTTGCAGTCTTGTAATTTGTGACCCTATAGATTCACAGTCTTTGTCAAATCTCAGTCTGAGACTAGGCTGAGACTTAAGACTCTAAACATTGGTCTTTAGATGTGAGCTGGTAGTCTTTCAGAGTCTTGTGCAAATCTTTTAAAAGTCTTCTGGTGTAAGCCCAGCCTCTCTCTCTCTCTCTCTCTCTCTCTCTCTCTCTCTCTCTCTCTCTCTATATATATATATATATATATATATATATATATATATATATATATATATATATATATGTCTATCTATCTATCTATCTATCCATCTATCCATCTATATATATATATATATATATATATATATATATATATATAAAAAATTGTCCCCTCGCCCTCCGTGGGCGGTCTCTCGTCCATCCAAGCTCGGGTCCTCTACCAGAGGCCTGGGATCTTAAGGGGTTCTGCGCAGTATCTTGGCTGTTCCTAGGACTGCACTCTTCTGGACCGAGATGTCTGAGGTGTGTCCTGGGATCTGCTGTAGCCACTCTTCCAGTTTGGGGGTTACTGACCCGAGTGCTCCGATGGCCATGGGCACCACTGTTGCCTTCACTTTCCAGACCTTCTCAAGTTCTTCTTTCAGGCCTTGGTATTTCTCCAGTTTCTGATGTTCCTTTTTCCTGATGTTACAATCGCTTGGCATTGCGATGTCAACCACAACAGCTTTCCTCTGCTGTTTGTCCATCACCACAATGTCCGGCTGGTTTGCCATTTTGTCGGTCTGGGTCTGGAAGTCCCACAGGATCTTGGCTCGGTTATTCTCTACCACCTTCGGAGGTGTTTCCCACCTTGACCTCAGGGCTTCCAGTCTGTACTCGGCACAGATGTTCCTGTACACTAAACCAGCCACTTGGTTATGACGCTCCTTGTAAGCTTTCCCTGCCAGCATCTTACACCCTGCAGTTATGTGCTGGATTGTCTCAGGGGCCTCTTTGCACAGTCTACACCTGGGGTCTTGTCTTGTATGGTAGATCTGGGCCTATATTGCTCTGGTGCTCAAGGCCTGCTTCTTTGCGGCTATGATCAGTGTCTCTGTGGTGTCTTTCAGTCCAGCCCTTTCTAGCCATTGGTAGGATTTCTCCATATCAGCCACTTCAGTTATCTGTCGGTGGTACATCCCATGGAGGGGCTTTTCCTCCCATGATGGTTTCTCCATCACCACATGATCTGTTTTCCACTGCCTGACATTCACCGAGCACTTCGTCTGTTGAGGCCATGTAACGAAGCTGAGGTTCGTTAAGTTGCCTGGGACTTGTAAATAGATTGTATAGCACACTAATTGGTTTTCATATACATTTGCATGTTAACTGACAGTTTGGTACTTTAAAAGAATTACAATCATGCACAAAGGTTGAACTGTTGATTTAATACTGATATGTGGTTTGTTTTACAAATACCTGCAAAGACAGCTGTTAACAGTGATAAGCAGAACATTGTGTGTAAATTTGAAGTCCATAAGTAATTTAATGGAGTAATGAGTTTTACTTACCTAGCGCATGGCGTCTCCAGGGTGACAGGGCAAATTGGTTTCAGGTGGCCTGGATACCTTTGTATGGCTTGGGAGAGACCATGGAGCAGGAGGGTTATGGAATTTATTTGTATATTGGTTTATGGGTTTACTTTATGATTGTAGCGTTATGTATTTAGTGTGCAAATACTTTTAGATTTTATAGAAGTAATTTTAATAGAGAAATGTCTGTTATAATTGAGGATACACCTGTTGGGGGGAATGGTACAGCCCAATCAGCAGCATGGGATAAATGAGGTTGATTTGCTCATTTGGAGGCGGCTGCTGGTGGTGACTGGACTACCCTGCAACAGAAGGTGTAAGTTTTTATGTTAAACCGGTGACTGGTAAATAAAAACTTTTGGATTGGATTCTGCGGTCCCCGCCTCACTGTTTCCAGCCGCACTCAGGCCAACCTGCTCACAGGCCATCTGTTACGTCCCGTTATAGGGGTATGAGTGGGACGTAACACAAAGTCGCGGACAGTTGTAAAGTTGGAACAAATCATTTTATTGTGGTGAGAATAAAATAAAAAAGGGGAAAAACAGGAAGTTAACCTAAATCCAAGTGTTGGGATTAACGGAACTGCTGAAAGAAACAAACAAAAGTTAAATCAGAAACCATACACAAAACCCGCCAAGTAAACCATATCAAATTTAACAAACAAAAGGGTGCCCTTAACTTGGCATGATAACTTGATAACAAAAGGCAGCAGTTCCATTAAACTAAGTGTGAACACAAACACATGGCCTAACTAGCCCAACACAACACACCCGAACCTTAACACAAACGTGAACGAAATGGCAGAACACACACCAAAAGGAAGCGCTGTTCAAACCTAGCCTGTCCCCAGAACGTTCCCCACTGGGAACACGAAGATAAGCCCCACCTAACAGGACTATCATAACGTCCCCCACTGGGAAGCAACGCCACCATAAGTCTGCCCAGATGGTGTGAGGTGAGGGGAAGCAGCACCAGCAATCTAGCTTCTCCCACCGAAGGTGAGGAGAAGCAGCCCACACGGTCCAGCCTCTCCCCCTGAATGATCCCTGCAACCGTCCTTTATTTCCTGGACTCCACTGAGCTGCAAGGTGAGTGGCTAGTTGTAGAGCCAATCAACGGGAAGGAGACTGAGAGGCATCTAATTAAGCCAGTCTGAAAAGACATCAGGACCCGGCCTTTTCATGCAGAACGAGCCCCAGCTGTCGGCAATGATCGTCAGCCATAACACGTCCCTACAGGACGTAACACCATCTTCCTGATGTATTCAAGGATGTTGGATGTTTCATCCTGGATAGTGGCTCTGACACTCACTAGTTCTCTGCCTCCTTCCCTGCGCTGAGGAAACTGATCAGAAAGGCAGAGTCTGCTGTCGGCTCTAAACTTGTCACCCTGGAGGAGGTGGTGGAGGAGAGAATGCTGGCAAAACTGCTGGCAATCAGGGACAACCCCTCCCACCCCCTCCATAACACACTGGACAAGTTAAAGAGCAGTTTTAGCAGCAGACTGATCCAACCCCGCTGCTCTAAGGAACGGTACAGGAGATCGTTCCTTCCTGCTGCAATAAGACTCCATAACTCATCTACCTCTGCCAGAGACACGATCACACAACTGGACTAAGTCAACCATTGTACTTACTGCAACCTATAGTTGTCGCTCTGATATACAATTATATAATATTTGTATCCTTTGCACATCATTCAACATTCTGTATTATCTTTGCACTTCCTTTATTTACATAGTCATATTTACATATCAATATCTGATAGCTATTTTCACTATTACTTCATCTTGCCACTGCACTTTATCTGCCAATTCACTCTTGTATTCGTATTTTTTTCTCTAATTTATTCCACTTTGGATTTTTTATGTTATTACTGGACTACTGTAACAACGCAATTTCCCTTCGGGGATAAATAAAGTTGTCTGTCTGTCTGTCTGTCTGTCTGTCTAGTGTAGAGTTTCAGGGTGCTGGATTTGGGGTGGAACCCTCCATGCATGGTCTGGAGCTTTTGTGTTTTTTTTACATCTGTGGTCTGAATCTCTTCCTTTGGCCAACTTATTATTCCTGCAGGGTATCTGATGACCGGCAGGGCATAGCTGTTACATGCCTGGACCTTGTTCTTGCCATTGAGCTGACTCCCTAGGACTTGCCTTACTCGTTGGAGGTATTTGGCTGTGGCTGCTTTTCTTCTGGCCTGTTCGAGGTCGCCATTTGCTTGTGGGATTCCAAGGTACTTGTAGCTGTCCTCAATGTCTGCTATTCTGCAGTCTGGGAGTGAGACCCCTTCTGTATGGACTACCTTCCCTCTCTTTGTCACCATCCGCCCACACTTCTCAAGTCCGAATGACATTCCTGTGTCATTGCTGTAGAACCTGGTTGTGTGGATCAGTGAGTCAATGTCTTGCTCCCTCTTGGCGTACAGCTTGATGTCATCCATGCAGAGGAGGTGACTGATGATGGACCCATTCCTGAGTCGGTATCCATAGCCAGTCTTGGTGATTATTTGGCTGAGGGGGTTCAGACCTATGCAGAACAGCACAGGGGACAGGGCATCTCCTTGGTATATGCCACATTTGATGGACACTTGTGCAATTGGCTTGCAGTTGGCCTCAAGGGTGGTTTTTCACTGCCGCATTGAGAAATTATATATATATATATATATATAGATGTGACTGTCCAGCTGTTACTCTCCTCCCACTGCTTTTTTAGTTGTTATTCCAAAAATAACCAGCAGAAACAGTATTTATTTGTAAAGATTCTTGTGTCTAGTGAGATCGTTGCTAAGACTGTTGCTTTGGACGCTGCAACTCCATGGTGTGTTCCAGTCATATTTTCTGCTGTCTGCCATCGCTGTGCTGCATTCCATTTCAAATTACCGTCAGCCAGAGGTATTATGAGTTTTAAAGGCTTTTTCTGTGTCTAGCTTCATGTATATTTCAGGAATATGTGGGAGGTTTTTCCTTTTTTTCCAGTTTGTAATGACATCCAATAATTAATCACATGGTAACTTGAAATGCCTATTTTATCTATTGCCCTATGTAAATAGTTCATATACATTTCTATATAATTAATACATTAAAAGTTCAAACTTTGTTCCTTTCTTTGTTCCAGCTGTTCTATGGTGAAACTGTTCTGTTCCACATATTTTCCACTTTGCCTCAGACCATTTTTTGGTCCAGAAAGATGGTGGTTTTTCTGGATTTCTCTTTGGACATGGCTTTTTCTGAGCATGACAGAGCGTTAACCTGCAAACTCTTTGCAATTTTATATCAAGTAACATTTTGTCTGGCATTGTTCCACAATTTCTAGATGTAAAACATCTGTCCAGCATCTGAGAGACTCTGCCTCTTTGAAATGCTCCTATTCAGTCATATTACTGACCTGTTGACAATTAGTCGTCACATGCTGTTGATTTTTTTCCAATTACTTTCCAGCATTTTGTTGCTCCTGTTACAACTATTTACAGATGTGTTCCTGCCATCAGATTCACTATCAGCTCATATTTTCAGGTTCATCATGTTGTTTATCTTCTACTGGGAATAAAATATGGGGTTATAAGATTTAGAAGTAATTTCATTCTGATTTTGTTTACATTTAGCACAGCATCCTGACTATTTTGTATATGAGGTAGCCTGATATCATTTACAGATGAAGCAGTTTTATAATCTTGAAAATGTAATATATTGTGTTTTGTGTACTAAAATGAGTTTAAATTGAAAATAAAGTAAATTTTTCTTTTTAAATCAGAAATTTGCTATTTGAGTGGCTCATTTTAGCTGAGGGGGTGGACCACTTTACCTGAACACTGCTGTTCTCCAAAATGTGTGACAGCTGATAGGACCTGAACAATTATACTTAAATATAAATTCAGCACATTGAAAACGATCTATAGTAACAACGAAAAAACATAATTCATTCTTACTCAATGCTTCTCTTTTGTTTTCTAATTGATTTACCAAAAAGTGGCCCAATTTATCCAATGTCACCCCACTATTGAATTGCTATTCATTGATAATGAATCCAGTTTCCTGGTAAATATAACCTCAGCCACATCCTTGGCGGGGTAAAAGCCGAATTACTGATTACAGTTATTCAAGATTATATGTGTTGATAAAATGTAAATATGATGGTTTACTTGAGATATACAAGAATTTATAAAATAAAATGGTTGCATCAGCCCCTAGTCGATGAGGATGAAGTGCAACGTTTTGCATTGGCTCACTTTTTCCCACCGGAGGCTGCTGCTTGAAAAGAATTATATTCCAGTTTCAAACCACCAGGGAGAGTCAAAGATGTCTCAGTACATGTCCTCACTGAGCCAAAGGTTCAACGCCATCATGAAGAGAAAGCAGTAGCAGCAAAAACAGCAGCCAAGCTCCTCCAGAAACTAGTGGTGCTGAAATAAATGATTACCAGCAGTGACTGTTACAATCTGCACTTCATCAGTGTCCATGTGCATCATTTGAAGATGAGAAAAATTAAGTGTTTGTGCAGTTTGTCAGGGATAGGTGTTGCATATCATACACAGATTTGTTTTGGCCATCCTGATTATTTTTCCCATTTAACAGATGCAATCCTCGGTGCGCCCGGTAAGTAATTAAACTGCAGCATGTTCTTACACACAAACCTTTGTAAATCAGGCCACAGGAGATATGTGATATCTGTGCAGGAGAACACAGAATTAAGTAGTGACCAAACACACACTGCAGCTGGTAACATACTCGCTGACATGGCCGGATCTGCCACCGCGATTATCGCTGTATTCAGTAAAAAAAATGCTCTGCAAAGCTGATTCTCCTTTTATTTGTTTATGTAACATCACAGAAAACTTCAGTTAAATGGCTTTTTCAAGGAAATTTAGTAAAGCGGTAACTTCTTCATGCCCATAACTTCACCAAAACTTCTGAAATGACGTTAACAGAAAAACTTACTGAAGCAAACTTAAGTTGAAGTCTGATTAACCCTGAAAAGAGAAACTAAACAACCTCAGCTGACTGCAGATGAAAACGTCCCGTCTGTGTGAATAAGGCTATGAAACGCTGACGTACAGATGAGCCTGTACTCTACAGCCAGATTAGATCCCTGACGGCAGCATCTCCATCGGATGTCCCTCTGACAACCTTTTCATTCTACACATCAATATAATATACATGGAAATGAGTGAAGGTTATTCTTAGCTGTCATTTATTCCAAGCATCTATTTGATTTTGGTCAGAGCGAAGGCTCTCCTTTCTGTGTTCTGAAACAAGGCTCGGATCAGATTCTTCACCTCCGAACTGGAGAACTCCACCGCCAGTGGACCTTTACCATCAGCCCATCTGTGAAGAAGAAAAACCAGATTATTACAAACCCATGAATAAAATTTTTCATGAATTAAAGACCACTCTGTGTAAATACAGGTAGAAAATGTTTTCTGAGGAGGTGTTTCTAGAGTGTGACTCAGCTTTGGGAATAACAAGTTTAATCCTCATTTCTTCAAGTTTGTGCTGAGGTTGTTTTCATATTCTTTTAGTAACCGTGAAGAGAAAAAGGTATGAATGATTTATCTTTCGCTGTAATGGTAATTCAATCAATTTCCACTAGTATGTCCTTAAAATTGACACTCTATGGAAAATACATAAATAATATTTTTCTGTGCTTGAGCATATACTGGTGAAACTCAAAAATCTGAGTATCACACAAAACTTAATTTATTTCAGTAACTCAGCTTAAAAAGGTAAATATATATTATATAGACTCATTATATGCAACGTGAGATATTTTAAGTAGGGATGGGCCGATACCGATACTAGCATTGGAAATACTCATCCTACCAAAAGTAAGGGGATCGGTGTCGAGCGAGTATTTGTTTAAACACCATCCGTTACCATGGAAACGGAATCACAATTCCTTGTTTCCTCCCCAACATGAACACACACACACACACAGGAAGTTACGCAGTCTTGCGTCACCGTTGTTTTGAGTTGGTAGGTGGAGAAGCAGCTGCATGTGAGTCTTTGTTAAGCTAACATTTAGCATTAGCGGTATGTTAGTAATTTGGGGTCTTTACTCGTTAGAAAATCCCGCCAGAAAAACAGCGACATGCCTCATATGCAGGGCTGAAGGTTCCAGAGGCGACAGGAATGCTGCCACATCACACCAGAGAGTTTAGAGATTTCAGGTTGAAATCACATGAAAGAGCACGAGTTTATTGCCTTAAAGGAAATGCACAACAAACCACAGCAATAACAAACGTTGGCAAATGCTTTTAAAAAAACGTAAGGAATTTGTAGAAAAAAAACTACCGCACCAACAGACAACGTCTTAGAATTTACTGTCCTGGATTAACAGCCTGTTCTTTGTGGAAAATGTTCCCGTACGTCCAGTTTCTAGTTTTTAATAGAAATTCTTTAATCCGAGTTTATTTACTCAATAATTAAAACAGTTCTGAGGCCATCGTGGATTTCACGTGTTAATAAAAGATGAATTGTATAAATAAATATTACGGCTGTCAAAAATAACGCGTTAACAGCCTTAACTAATTTATGTAATTAATTTAATTACATTTCTAACTGGAATTAACGCTCCCTCATCCCCACACATTTCCCACTAAAAAGTTTTTACGCTCTCATGAGGTGAGATGGTCCCTGGACGTGACGGAGGTCACGTGACCAGTACATTTACATTTTAAGTAAAGAGGGAGTCGAAGCAGGAGAAGACGGAAATCTTTTTATAAATAATTAAAGTAAAAAATATAACTGCCAACAACAGCTCTACAAACTGCATTTACCAACACAACAACACTTACGAAATTTTAGAAATATCACTTTTAATATAATTGTTGGGGAAACACTGTTTTTTATTAATGAGATTTTATTAAATTATGAGAGCAGGTCCTTGGTTCACCACAGAGCAGAGGAAGTGACAGCAATATTTAAACATAAGAAATGTAAAGATCCAGGCCGGTTTCTTCTGGGGCTGCCACCTCTGAATGGAGGTATGGATGTGAAAAGATCTAAATTACTCAATAAGCTCTTATCTTTGGCCAGAAAATGCATAATATTTAATTGGAGCAGTGAGAAACCTGCCACTGTGACTCAGCGGTATAAAGAAATTTCTTATGGAAAGACTAAGTGCCAGATTAAAAGGAAATGATGACACTTCTATGGATATATGGCGACTCTGATGGATTACCGGCCCAAGGATCTAAGTGAAACTATCCAGAGGGGAAACACTGACTTAGAAGGTCCCAGACTGAGTTGAGGTACAAGGACACATATTTCTTTATTTGTTGTTAGGCTGAGGGTTTTTTTTTGTTTGTTTTGTTTTTTTTCTAGCCCAGACCACGCGTGTGCTTATATGAATTGGTGACATGTAAATTCTGGAAACTAAATAAAATCTAATGATTAAAACAAAAAGAAAGAATTATTTGGATTATTTTCTATGAAGGTTTTGTCTTGCCTGTCAACGATCTCCTGCAGGGTCGCCCGCAGCACGATGACGAGCTCCTTGAAGGTGCTCCACTTTTTCACATAGAGGGGAACCTCCTCCTGGTATTTCTTATTCTTCTTTTCTTCAGCCAGAGGGGTGAAGACCAGCAAGCCTTCCTCAATGATGGTTTGGCACAGGGTGTGGAGGTGCGCTCCATCATCTGAGGAAATATCCTGTAGACAGTTGGGTGACCAAGTATTTATAAACCGTTATGTTTATTATGAAAACGTACAAGAGCTTGTTTGTACTTTATCAGGATATTATTAGCTTTAAAGTTCTTTTATAGGCTGTATAAACAAGATGGACAAAGCTTCCAATAGACAAATGCATTAAATGTGGATTCTGTCTAATAGATAAAAAATAGATTACTTCAGTTTACAAAGAACATTTGTACAGAAATCTATGCGAGAATGACTCTGCAAGTAACTTGACCTGCGACCTCAGTAAACAATATCTTCATATCTTATCCCTTTTGTAAAGTATAGTACCATTAAAATGGTAAATGGTCTGTGTTTATATAGCGCTTTACTGTATCTGAAACGATACCCAAAGCGTTTGACATTATACATCACATTCATCCATTCACACACACATTCACACACGGATGGTGGAAGCTGCCATGCAAGGCGCTAACCACGACCCATCAGGAGCAATTTGGGGTTCGGTGTCTTGCTCAGGGACACCTCGAACCGGCAAACCCTCGGGCTACAAGACAACCACTCCACCCACTGAGCCACGCCGCAAAATACACATAACATTAGGGTGGGGCCATGTGGAGATCCACCTTCTGATGATCCAACACTTTCCTGACACTTCAGATGTAAGAAATAAAAGACAAACCTCAAGCATCATGATTTTGGCGATGATTTCTGTGATGGCGGTGTTGAAGAGGGTCCCCATAGCTTTGCAGTAGATGCTAACTGGAAGGACATCCTGCCACACCGTCCCCAGCTGTTTCAGCTGATGAATGACCTGCAAACAGATAAAATTACATGAGCCATGTGTGAATGAAATTAAGTAAAAGCAAAGAAAAATTTCCTTCTCATTAATCTGCACCTGATGGAACAGATATGCTCCATTTCAATTAAAGCAGATTTCTCACAGGTATGAGAAAGCCAGTTTTTCTTTAGGTAAGTGACTTTGCCTGTATGACACCTGCATCCAAGCAAGCATGTGGTACGCTGCATGTTATGTGATGGAAATGTTCTTACTTGTGGTATGTCGGAACAACATCACAGAGCAGCTGGAAAATGTTTCTCATGGTGAAGAAGCTAGGCACTAAAAAACCCCAGTCATAGAGCTGGAGCCTTTTAACTAAAGAGTATATTTATTCCAGATTCACTCTCCACTACATCCTTTATCAAAGTGTTTCCTTTTACCTGCCGCACTGCTTTGCTGGCTGCAATGTAGTTGTCTTCATCATCCAGGTTGCAGAAGTTGTGAGCGGTAGAAAGTCTCTCCAGCAGTTCAGCTCTCTGAACATTCAGCTGGGCTAAGAAGCACTGGGCACCTACAGGCAACCACAGAAAGGATTAAGACCAACCGGTAAAATGTGAAGCCTTTGCAAAGTGCGAAAATTACAGTTCCCCCCTCGTCCACTGGGGCTCCAAAACAGAGTCAAGCCCCATAGACTCCCATGTTAAAAAGACCAACTTCACAGCAGAAATAAACATGTTTAAGCCTGGTACAAAAATCCATTTCAGGATTAATAGGTCAAGTTTACCTTCATGACAACTGTGAGGGGGATCTTTTTTTTTCTAACTCATCCATTTGGATGTTATTTAATCTTGAAATTCGGCATAACTGGGGGCGTGTCCTTTTGATTGACAGGTATCCAATATCCGCAGAAAGAAGGGAGAGTGCAGCATAAACGTGGTTTTTAGCTGACTGTGCACCTTAGCTTTAGCCCACCTATCTCCGTTAGCTGGTTAGCTACCATTAGCTTCGGGTTAGCTCGGTTAGCTCTTAGCTACAGGCAGCTCGGAGTTTAATGGTTGTCAATCATCCACCCCCACGCTCGTAGCCCCTCTCAGCTCCACCATTTTGCCCATTTTTGTATTTTCCGGGAGCGACGGCAGGCGTGACGCTGCAAAGATAGCGACGGTGGGAACCGCCCACAAGTTTCACTTTTGCTCTTCAGAAAAGCTACGGGTGACGTCACAAAGGCTCCGTCCATCTTTACAGCCCATCATTAAGACATAAATGTGCTCTTATTTCAAGACAGTAGACGTAGACTACATTTGAACAAATTGCCTGGAAAACATTCTCCTGACTTTCTTGACAATAACTGCTTGCTTACCCAATTTCCTGAATCCAGGCACCAAGTCAACAAAAGTTGCAACGCTCTCACTGAGAGGCTGTGGCAGGTGGGCTCTGAAGTGGTGACCCAGGGTGAGCAGGTGATGAGCCAGGTACATGCAGTTGTTATGTTGGATGGCAGCTAGATGAGGAAACTTGAGCAGGTTCTCTCTGCATGGAGCAAAGGGAAAGAAAGAGATATTCATTTACATCCAAGGAAACATGTGGTACGCTGCATGTTATGTGATGGAAATGTTCTTACTTGTGGTATGTCGGAACAACATCGTAGAACAGCTGGAAAATGTTTCTCACGGTGAAGAAGAGTTGCAAGGCACTAAAAATCCCCAGTCAGTAAGGTTACTGTCACAGAAGTAATCCCATTGCAAAGCCAGATCAGCGAGGTCTCAGGCGATGGACTGTAACTTACCATTGAGTGGAGCTTCCAACAGCTTCATACAGGGTGTTGACTGCCAGCTCCATCAGCTGCTGCACCGACTCACTGATGCGACAGGCTGGCAGACGCAGACTCCATGCAGACAGCTGCTTTGAGTTCTCCATTATCACCTCCTCCTTCACGGTCTCCGGTTTCAACTTTACCTCCGAACCTGGAGCGGGCAGCTTGAGGAGACGCAGCTTTGATTCTGGTGTGATCTAACAGAGAAGTGTGAAGAAAAAAATGGAAATTATTAAAAAAGACTGACAGAATATTAAAAAGGTTTATTTTATGTTTTCTCCAGAACTCACCGACATCTCTCCCCCAGACAATCACACTCAAAACAAATTCTCATCAACACCTGACTATTAACTGGTCTAAGGCTATAGTTATGCCCATTAACTGTAACTTACAAAACAAACCTAGTACTACAATACAAAAGCCAGCGACCTGTTCTCACTGATACCCACTAAACCATCCTCCAGCTGGATTAAGTCAACGGACTCACATATATCCAAATTTCCATGAAAAAACAAGCCATCACGTATCAGTCTAAAAACATTACAACAGACTAAAGATAGAGGTGGATTGGACCTTTAATCACTATTTCTTAGCTAACAAGCTGCAGTATATCTCCACATGTCTTAAACCTAGCAGTCTGGATGAACCATGGTTAGATGTAGAGCATTGTGTGAGGATCTGGTTATCTCTGACCTGCCAATTATCAGCTCAGCCATCAAACCACATCAGTGTTTTAAAAGCATCAACATCAGTTCCATGCTAAGCCCTCTGCACTGGGGGCTGGGTCGGCCATGTGTGCCGGGGCCCCTTCCGTGGTATTGGTCTCTTGTCTGGTGCCCGTGTTGGTGCCCTGGCCGCTGTGGTCCAGCCAGCTCCTTGTGCAGATGGCTCCTGGGATAGTGTTTTGGCTCCTCTGTGCTCAGCCACATATTAATCTGACTGTGTGTGTGTGTGAATATGTATATGTGGTGATGGAGATGGGGGTCAGGGAGCATGATGGGAAGGGGGTTGGTGGGCTATTCTTTTTAATTCTTTTAAAACCTGTAAAGCACTTTATGCTACATTTCATTGTATGAAAAGAGCTTTATAAATAAAGTTTGATTGACTGATTGATTGATTGATTGAATGGCTTGGTGGGAATTTCTAAAATTAACCAAGTCTTCACTTTTTCCATGTAAGCTACACCCATCTGGAACAACCCTGACATCCTGCAAAACAAAAAGCTGATTAACTTCACTCAGTGGAAGAATAAAGGAATAAAACACAGCATATAATAGAAAATGGAAACTTTTGATATTCTCACTTCACAATATGGAGTCAATAGCACTTCATTTTTAGAATACCACCAGCTTATATCTTTCATATGTAAAAAATATATAATTAACCAGTTAAACTTGCAGTTACCTATCAGGGTAGCAGAATTCTTAAATCTTGATGCCCAAAAACTATTATCAAATATATAAAGACTGTTATGTAAGCTAAAAAATTCAATCTCTCTTCCAACTTCAAAATGGCAGGTGGACTTATCCAGTAAATTTAATCAAAATGAATGGACACAAATATGTTAAAACACCTTTAAAATGACCCTTCACTCTGGCCACCCTGGATGGCCGGGGCCTGGTGGGGTCGGCAGCTGCCGATCTTGGCCCGCCGGGGCTTGTGACAGTGGGGGGCTCTGGCTGGGGCCTTCCTCTACAACCTTCTAGGTGGGTCTGGGGTAGTCTTTGTGGTGGGGTGGCTCGGGTTCGTGCTCCAGGATTGTTGCTGATCGCCCGGGTCTCTGGGCCGCCCTAGTCTGGGCCAGTCTGTATTACTCATACACTGCATGCTGACTCAGTTGCTGAGTTGTCCAGTGGGTTTATACACTAAGAGCTACCTTTGTTTAAGTTTTTTTGTGTGTGTTTCTGGTACTTTGTGTGCTGTTAAATGTTGTTGCAGTCTCAGATATTTCTTTTTTAGTAACTCCTGATGACTGTCAGCTTAGTTTACCAGTAAATGCTGTAAGAAATTTTCTGTTGTGTTTCTACACAGTTGTAGCAGTTGATTGATGTTAGTTTGGATTGAAGTCTTGTTGCCTTCTATATACCGTCTTTGTCTCCTCTTCCTTTTTTCTACTTTCCTTTTTACTTCTCTTCATTATTCTTCTTTTTTGTCTGCCCTCCGGTCAGGACAAATTCCATAATCCAAAGTAAATAAAATATATAAAAAAAAGAAGAAGAAGAAAAGATTATCGAAATGGGCCGTATACCTATAAAGCTCCCCTTGGCAAAGCAAATTCGTTCGGCACAACACAGCAGCCAGACCATTATTCTGCCTGCTATCAGGCTGAACAGGACAAGTTAAAATAAAAAACAAAACAAAAAAAAACAGGAATTCCTACAGGAATAGTTGTCTTGTAGTCTGAGGGTTGAGGGTTCGATCCTCCGCCTGTCGAGGTGTCCCTGAGCAAGACACCGAACCCCAAATTGCTCCTGATGGGTCGTGGTTGAGCGCCTTGCATGGCAGCTTCCTCCATTAGTGTATGAATGTGTGTGTGTGTGAATGTGTGTGTGAATGGGTGAATGTGATGTATATTGTAAAGCGCTTTGGGTAACATCCAAGATACAGTAAGGCGCTATATAAATACGGACCATGTAGCATTTACCATTATCTAAAGCAGAGGTCTCCAACCCTGGTCCTCAAGGCCCATTATCCTGCAGTTATTAGATATCTCCCTGCTGCAACCCACCTGATTCAAATTAATGGTCATTAACAGACTTGTGCAGAGCTTCTCAGAGAGTCGTTCAATTTAACTCAGGTGTGTTGCAGAAGGGAGACACCTAAGACCCGCAGGATAGTGGGCCTTGAGGACCAGGGTTGGGGACCTCTGATCTAAAGAACTCTGTCCAGCTGATACCACTCCTGCTGCCACCTTCAGATTAGAAAGAGAAACTGCAACGCGACACGAGAACGACGCACACCCCTATGCTCGAGTGCTAGATCACACTTAACCAGCATCAGCTACGCCGTACCAACCTTATGCAGATGCCGCGCGAGTATAAATTCAGCTTAACACTTGAAAGTGCTTCACAACATGTCAAACCCTTTCATGATACCACAGTAAAAAACAGACGTTCCTTCGCCAAACTGACCATAGCGAATATTGGTCCAACACCATTGAACAGGAAGTCCTTGTAACTGACATATTGTACTGTTGATGTCCATCAAACTCAGCAGTGGGGATAGCAGTCAGGCATGGAACTAAGTCAAATTGACATATGCTGAAAAGGTTGCAATATGGCTCTATAGCGCCCCCTAGAATCATTTTATCAACTAGCCTCACGCACTACATTTACCGACATGGATGAAATCCGCCACATAAATATAACATGCCAGGACCTACAAAAAAGCTTCTTGGACCTATAGGTTCAATTAAACAGGAAGTCGATTAGCTTGAAAAAAGTGCCTTTTTTGGAGTAATTTTTGCCCTTTTCTTTGCCTTGCATTTTAACAAACTCCTCCTGGAGATTTTATCGTATTGAGCTCAAAACTGGTCAGATCACTCTAGAGGCAAGTGAATGAATGAACTTTATTGTCACTGCAACAGGTGCAGGGCAGAGCATCCACCTGCATAACATTCCAGGGTACTTGATAACCAGCCATCCAAGGCCAGTTCAGGGAGCCAGATTAAGAAAGCAGCATTTGTTTTGGTTCAGGCTAGAGCATGTTTCGTCTGCCTTAAGTCTCTCAGTGGTCTCACTGGCAACTCTAATCATCCGAAAATAGGTCAGTTTCCACCCAGCCAAGCTGACAGCGTCTTGGTGTCAATCCTGCGTTCAAGCTCCGGAACCTCAACCAGCTTGACATTCTGAGCTAGAATAGCATCCCGTTTACGATTAAGCTCCTGCAGCGCTATAGTCTGAGTGTTCAAAGCTTGGCACACACCAGCAGAAAAGTCCTGCAGCTTGCCAGTGGCCGCCAACAATGTCTGAATTTTGCGATACACCAGAAAACCGCCCACTCCAAACAGCAGAAACCCAGTTATCATGTCCTCTACGTCCTCCACAAAAAAAAGCAACAGACACATGACCTTCCAACCCCCCCAAGAGTCCATCATGTATCTAGCCGCGAACATCACGCCAGGACAAGCGGGCTCCCATACGCCATACGGTTTGAATAAATTTGGTCAATTCCATTGAGAGACCAGCTGATCAGATCCATGGTTCAAGATTTAGAACAGAAATGCAGAGAGAGGCTCAGAGAAGACAGGACAAGTAGCAGGACAGAGTGTGGGGAGGGTGAGACAGAAAAAGCGTCCGCCTTCCTCGAGTGCAGAAAAGAGAGAGAAAAAAAAAGAAAGAAAAAAGAAGCCATTGAAGAAGTGATCAAAAGTTATCAAAAACTTTCTCAAACGAGTTGCTGTTCAATGGTAGCGACTCCGCACAGTTTGATGTTTCGCCATCAAGTACAGAATCCACTATCTCTTACATACAACACCCAATCTGCACAAAACTAAACATGTTTCACTCCAGTTCCATCCTGACCACATCTACATGTCCAGACATTGTCAAGACCATAGCCCCGTCCCCTGGAAACAGGAAGTCCTATATTTTTAACCCTTTAATACCTTTACAACCCAGGGGAACTCATTATTATCATCCTTCATGGGGTCAGGTTTGAAAATATAACTGACCATAATGATTAAAATGGCATCTTGTGATGTTTCATTCCTTTGCCATGAAACAGGAAGTGGCTCTAACTCTGAACTCAGTTGACCAAAGCAGGTGATATTTTTCAGTTTCCATTAGAGTCCCTACCTGAACATGTCTGTACATGAATAGCGACTCAAAGTCAGAGCGCCACCTAGTGTTAAAATTATGCTCCCGTTTGTATGAATTTGATACGATTTGTCAGAAAAAAGGGCAACTTTTTTTTTTTAAAACACTGAGTGCATATTTACTTGACAATCAAAAAAAAAAAAAAAAAAAAGTTATCTGAGAGTAATCAGATTACTGTAATGATGTGATGTCTGTAACTTTGGTTCACACCAGAGTGTGAACATTCACACTACTCAAAACAAAGCCATGGATCATTTAAAGTGGAAATGAAACAGTCAACCAAATTAACATTATTTACTAGATTGAGTCCTAATCTTATCAATAATTATATAACAAACGTGACAAATATAAACATATAAAAATGATAATATAAAGATGCTAAACGCATTAGAAGAATAGACCTGCAGGATGGTGGTGAAGGGGATCGTTGAGTTTAGGATAACATGACTGAGTGCCGTGGAAAACGCTGAGTCAGGGTAAGAAATAGTCTGTTTCTGTGGAGGTTTGTACCAGCTGTGGTGACCTCTGGATGAAATGACAAATAATGTGAAATTATTTAAGGTTATAGGTGGTGAATTAAAAACACTCAAAGCAACTTAAACCTTTAGTCTGTTGGTCCGGCGGACCGGTAGCTTGCCAGACTCAAACGTCTTCTGCTCTGTGTAATCTTCCTCCAGAAAACACTCACTACAGAGGCTGGAGTCAGGAGGGTTTTTCTCTTCAGTGCTGCCAACCAGCAGGACAGTTCTCCGTTTCAGCGGAAGTTTGGGAAAACAGACGGTTTTGTCCTCGGCCTGAACTCTGTAAAACTGAATTTTACACCCAGGAGCAATACAGTAGTATGTTTATATACATACTACTGTATGTATATAGTAGTAGTATACAGTAGTCCCTCTTTGTTTTCTCTTCTCTTGGTTCACCAGTCTCCATCGTATCTGTTATCGTTCTCACTTTGACAAGGGGATGCTAATCCGGACCGAGAAACTAACCAACCCTGTGACGTCACAGTTCATAGTACTGCTACGAAAAATTAAACGCCGCTACGCTTTTCTTTTATGTTTGTATTTGTCACGTTTGCTATATAATTATTGATAATAAGACTCAGTCTAGTAAATAATGTAAATTTGGTTGACTGTTTCATTTCCACTTTAAAGTGGACCAAACAGTGCCAGCGTTAATGGGAATCTAACTAAGGGAATCTGATCGTACACTACCATCGCACTTTCTTCATTCAGACACTCCGTCCTGGTTCACGCGTACCTTTACAGTGTTGTGCATCTTGGAGGTCATGAGCTTGCGTGCTGCAATGATGACATCTTTGCACTTCTTGCTGGCAAAGTGACAGTTAACATCTCTGGCATATTTCAGCAGATCTGTGGAATCACCCTGCAGATACTCCATTTGCTTCAGTGCCTTCTCGAACTCCTCTGTTTCCTTAATCACCTTGAACATCCAGAAAGACAAAAATAAAGTCAAAAACAACAATCTATCACAGAGCAATCGACATGTTAAAATCTTTTAGTCTGTACAGTGTTGTATTTCTCCAGCTGGCTGCTGTTGGTGGGGATGGAATAGACGAGACACTCATGGATGATACACTGTGACAGTTCCTCCCAAATCAGTTCCCCCAAAATGGCTGAGAGTTTTCTATCCCCAACGGGTACATCTAAAAGATAAAAGAAAACACACACATGACATTCTGTTAACAGCCTCAATGTACTTAACAAAGACATGAAGCATCCTCACAGGTTTTATTGTCATTGCTTTACCTAGCAGGTGTGAGTGCAGTGTCGTGAGCACCAGCAGGAGTTTGTTGTAGACCTGTGAAGGAGTGGATCGCTCCTCCTGGCTCTCCTCCAAACACTGCAAGGCCAGGATGGTTCCCTCAGCCTCTGTCACTCTCACTGACAGCGAGGCATACATCACCAGCGGCTTCAACATGTTCTTCAACAGCACCTGACCTGGATAACAACAGGTGCTAATGAACGGTGTTGAAAACCCTCCACTGGACCAAAATCAGCCAATATTAGCTTGACACTTATTTGCTAAGCCAAAGAACACTTGTGTTTTTCTGGGTGTTATTCTTTCCGTGTGCTAAGAATATAAACTCATGTGAATGAAGAGTTTCTTTGACAGAGAGCAGTGATCGTTGCTCTTACTGAACAGTTTGATCTTGTGCTGAAGATCTCCCTGAACGGCCAGAGCTTGCAGGACGCAGCGCAACAGCTCAGGAGACTTCGGGTCATCATCTTTACTGAAGGTATAATTAAGCCTCAGCTCCACCTTCAGCAAGCAATTCTGACCTGCAGGCTCTAATGAAACATAAAAAAAAAGATTTTACACCCTGGAAAGAGCTGATATCACATCTGACAAAGAAAATGCTTGATCTGTTTCCTGAAGATGTCTTGCCATTCATAGACGGTAACTTCCAAACAACGAGGCGCTTCCATTCATCTCCCAAATGGTAAATTAAGTTTTCTCTTTGGACTGTCAGCTCGGAGCTCAGAGCACTGAGCAGCGGCAGCTGAGAGGTTTTCCAGTCCTTCAGTGAAGCCACACTGGTCCTTGCCTGGAAAAAAGATGGCCCACAGATTGGTTTAATACAACACCAGCACACCTCTTCTAGTCAGGGAACAGTGCCTTCACCTCTCAGTCCTCCAATTAAAAGCTAAATTCAGTCTCTTCCACAATGAGGCAGGTTACGGTTGGGTTAGGTTAGTTTAGCCCAAAATGATGTCAAGAGAGCCAGAGAGGAACAGCAAACACAAACATGTTTTTATTTATCATTTCTTGTAATGCAATTCATCTGATTAGAAGCTGGCATCTCTCTATCTTCTATCAATTAATAAATCATTTCCTCCATAATTACCAGCCTTGGTTTACAGATACAATGCCTTAACATCTTACACAGTTTTTGAATAAGTTATTGAACATTATACATGCAACATCTATATATGATTAATATAGCCATATAGACTCACATTTACACAGAAGCTAGATTTTAGGAGTTTGTCAGCAGCCTACAAATTTACTCCATAATTAATTTACAAAGAACTGAATAAAAAAGGGCTGCCTAAGCTACTTTACTGCAAGTTACACACAAACACACACCTAAAACCTGCCAAAAACAAATCCCATAACAATGCTTGGCAGCTTTAGGAAGTGGTCCACTTTATTCTGATTAATGTCTCATGAAAACATACAACTTAATGCCCACAGTAGGTTCTTTAATTCTACATTCATTTTCTGATCCTCTGAGATAATCCTAACATCTCATGAAATTCACTCGGTCGTCTAAATATATGGTTTATTTTGGGAAACTGTGGGTTATAAAGGAGCCCGACGACTTTACTTTCAGGACAAACTCTCCAAGATGTTTATGTTTTACTTCCATGTAGCAAAATCCACCCACTTTGGTCCTGGTTGAACTGGTGTGAATGTGGGACAGTTCACAAGAAAGCACCAAGGTTCTGAGACTGGAGAACAGAGCCGATGTCAGAACCAGAACCAGAACCAGAACCGTGTCTGTGTGAAAACACCTAAAGAGGTTTTCTATCTGAGAATGAGCAATTCCAAACAAAACTGATGGTAATTTTCAATGTAAGATGAATGTTTTGACTTCAGGAGTCTTTTTGTCAAAAGGGAATTAGTTGTGATTCTGATACACGTTTCTTTTGTCCGACACCAACACCTGGGGTTTTGGTATCTACCAATACCGAGTACTGATCCAATACCAGTGTTATTTTATTAAGAGGTCTATTTAATTTATAATTTAAATAAATGATATTTATTACAGAGTTTGACGAAGAATATTGTTACTGCCATTCAATGGCCTAGCATAGGTTAAACTATACAACTTTAAATGTATATATCAGATTAATCCCAGCTTACTAATGAATTAATCATGATTAAACACGTTTAACAAGCAGCATAACAGCCGATCAGCTGATCACCGACAGCCGGTCACGCATGAGGAGAAGGAGCAGAAATACAAGAGGAGTTAAAACAGAACTGAGGGAAAAGTTTTTTCTTTTTTGTTTTTTAAATGAAGGCGTGCGGGAGTTGAACCCTCGCACCTGGAAAAGTTTGGGGGATGAGGGAGCGTTAATTACATTTTTAAAAATGAAATTTAATATTTATTTTTATAATTCAGGTTTTATTAACACATGAAAACCACAGAAGTTTTTTTTATTATTGAGTAAATACACTTGGATCAAAGAATTTCTATTATAAACTATCTTGAAACTGGACGTAAAGCGAACGTTTTCCACAAAGAACGGGGCTGTTAATCCAGGACATTAAATCCTAACACACTGTCTCTCACTGCGATGGCTTTCTTTTCAGTTTTGAGTCCACATTTAAAGCGTTTTTAATTGTATTCTTCTATCATGCTACTGGATTTAACTGCTGCGTTTGACCCCGTTTACCATGATATTTAAATGGTGTGGCTCTGGAACGGTTTAGGTCCTATTTAAAAAGACCGAACCTTCTTGGTTCATCTAGGGGATTGTGAGTCCTCCTGTGCTCTGCTGTCATACGGAGTCCCGCAAGGATCCCTTTTGGGCCCAATTATGTTTTCCTTGTATTTGCTGTCCCTGGGCTCAGTTCTCAGGAGAAACGGCTTCTCCTTTCACTGTTATGCAGACGACTGCCAGATCTATTTTCCACTTAAAAAGAAGGATGGACTTTCACTAAACTCTCTGCAAACATGTCTGAAGGACAATAAATCTAGGATGGCAGTAGGGCTGGGCAATTAATCGAATTTTAATCGCAATTACGATCTGGGTTTTCAGCGATCATAAAAATGAAATGGTCCGATTATTTTTTGTCCTTCGATTTGTGCTGTTTTCAAATCGAGCGCAGCTGTCATTGCAGCGCTTTGCTGCAGACTCCTCCCACTGCTGCAGACTCCTCCCACTGCTGCAGACTCCTCCCACAGCCCCGACCGCTTTAGTTTCATTCAGAATGAGTTGCAGACACCTGGACACACGGGAGGCAGCGTCGCTCCTTCTCCATCATTTTCTATGTAAACTTGCGCGAGGAGGTGAAAATCGCTGCCCTCCAGCCAAGCGACAGGCGACAGTCGTGCATGTAAAATGTTGTGTTCGTGCACGCAGACGTGCACACGGGGGCTTGCGACGCAACATAAAAAAAATAGAAAAATGTTCAATTTTTGAGTCACAACTAAATAATCCACCAGCTCCCAGAGTCACAGAGAGACAAACGTTATAAACAAACAGAACTTTTTTCTCAGTTAACACAGGGAACAATCCGGGATTTAAGAAACTCATCAACACTTTGGACAAACGGCATCACTGCCATCTCAACACCATGTTAGTGGACTGTCTCTTTCTTCTCTGTATGATGAGTGTAGTGAGGGTGTGTGAAAGCCGTGGTGACAGTCCGATGTTTCGCCACCGCTACGGACCTGTGGTAAAGCCGCACCAGAGCCGTATAGAAATGTCGCGCTACATTTTATTGATGCTGATTTCAACGTGAAAACTAAATGTCTCCAGACTATTTTTTTCCAGATCACACCAGGCGGAACATAGCTGCTCGTCTGAGACAAACAATAGCTATGGAGACCTGGTGGAAAGAAACTAGTCTTTATTACCACAGTAAACACTTTAAATGGTTGATTTTATAGCAAACAATACATTTTAATTGCATTAGCTTAATTTTGCTACACTCACCATTAAGCAAGTTTTTAAAAAATATTAGAGATTTAACAAGCAGTTAAAGTGTTTTTCGAGGCAGTTGACAGTTTGTCTATAAAATAATCTAATATATATAATCTATATATTTTTTGATAATACTGTCATTTTTTAAGAGTAGAGGAATGATGTTCTGGACATGATGTAAGCAGCTCTTACCCGTTCCAGATGACTGGCTGCATCGACATACTTCTTCTCGTGTAATGCTTCTTTGAACTTCTCCATTGAGCTGTGAAACTGAGTCATGCAGAAAAGTTTTTTACACACTTAAACATTTAAACTTGTAAATATTTAACTTGTTGTGTAAGATATACCTCTTTTAAGTGTTCAAGCATATTCATGATTATAGTGTTTTTCTCCAGCTGATGCTTCAGCTTTGTGTATTCGGCCACAGCCACGTGGATGTTTTGTTGCACCTGCATTCACATAAACAAAGAATAAATAAAACACGCAAAAAAAAGGTAAAAAATTTCAGAATGCTGTAAATAAAAATGGCAAATGGTCTACGATGTCTTTTTAAATCCTTTCTAGAGTGCACAAAATCATTTTAAAAACATTTTATTACAAATACTTAAACAGTGATTATTATTTACAGACCCATCAAAAAGAAAGTTTATCCTCTTCCAGTTCTACCCATCCAATTTACCAACGAGGGGCCTCATTTATCAGCCGTGTGTATGCACAGAAATGTGCGTAATGTTTGCGTACGATCATTCCCGTGCAAAGTGTGGGATTTAAATGTAACCACAATTCTCACCATGTGTAAGCACAAAACCTAGTGGTAGAAGAGTGAAACTACAGCTAAAATGCACTGAGAGTCACAAGTTCAGCAATCTCAAACCTCACGTTACCTAATAAAAATTCTCAATTAGTGATGTACTGTTTGATTTGAATAACTGGTGTAAGAGGCAGCTGTGACAGGACAACCTGAAAAGAAAACTCATGTGTCATGGCTTATCTTGCAGAGAACTGTGTGCTCTGCAGGGAACAGCTTTTCAAAGAGCGTGCTGATCTGTTCAGCCAGAGCACAGTGTTGTAGAAAAATGACCAAGAGTCTGGAACGAGTAAAAGTATAAAAAAAAGTTTATTACAGGAGAATTATTGAATACAGAATTAAGTAATGAGAGTGGTCGTCTCGACTCGCGTGAGGAGGCAAGAGGAAAAACAATCGTTCTACATTTCTGTAGAAAGAATCCTCCTCCTGAAGACCTTGGGTGGACACACAACTCCAAGAGCTGGCGTCAAAACAACCTCACATAGTTGTGTCTCCACCAGAACCAGTCTGAGGGTCTGAGGAAGGACCAGATAAAGCTCATCTTACCCTTGTAGTGAACTTTTAACAGAGCATGTACATGAAGAGAATAAACCTTAAAAGTGAATAAAAGCGTGATGAGTAAAAATGTAAAAAGTGTAATATAGTAACAATCAGTGTAAATACAATTTATAAATGAATATAGTAAAGTAATTATAGTTGTGATTATAATATTATATATAGAGCATAATAAGTAAAATTTCTTCCACAACAGAACAGCTTCTCAGCTAGTAGCTCTCAGCTTCCCCAGAAACTTCTAGTGGAAGTTATGCCGCGATTTGCAACCCACGTTGGCGGGAGAGACAAAACGCACCAAAGCCATCCCAGTGCACATCCAGCTCCTGTCCACTCTGGGGTTCTTGGCTTCCGGAACATTTCATCGGGAGATTGGAGAAATATGCAGCATTTTGCAGCCAACACTAAACAGAATTATGCTGGCAGTGTTGGATGCAATCATTTCTCTGGCCCCAACCCGGTTCCCCTGCAAACCTCACCAAGAAGCCGAAATTAAACAAGGATTTCACACCACTGCCGGATTCCCAAACAAAACAGAAGCCACAGATTGCACCCACATCTTAATAAAGGCACCATCACACAACAAATTCAGCTACATGAACAGAAAAGGTTTTTATTCAATTAATGTAAAACTAATCTGCCATCGACATTAGGGATGCAACGATGAGTCGACAATTTGTCGACAATAAAAATGGTCGACAACGAATTTAACCGTCGACTATTGTTGGCAAAAATAAAAAAACTACAGAGTGAGACATCGTCTCCTTTTCTAATCTCTGCTGAGAGACGCACATGCACAATAAAGTCCACCAGGGGGAAAATATGGTGACGGACCAGGGAACAAAACGGCGACAAAGGACGTCAAAAGTCTGAAGGAACTTACAAAATAAATTAAATACATGTGAGGTTTGTAAAGCGGACCTTGTGTACCACGGAAGTACGTCTGCAATGCTCGAACATTTAAAGAGGAGGAATGTCAGACTTACTAAACAACCTCATGCAAGATTTCAAAGCTCGAAGTGAAATAAGAGCCAGTTAATAATTATGAGGTACATAGTGCGACTGGCTGACTAGTCGTTTTAATAGTCGATGACTAATCGACTATCAGAATAGTTGTTAGCTGCAGGTCTATTCGACATATGTCTCTGTTAAACGCTGCCTCCCGGTGGCCTGGAAGAACGCACAACTCATTCATTCTGCAGCACAGCTCTGTGGGTGTGCGCCTCCAGGAGCTGTTGGAGATAGTTGGCTGATTATCGGGGGTATCTAATGAAGCTGGGGTTAATGAACCCCGTAGCCAACCCAAGGACCCTGCAGGAGAAGACTTCGACTTCAGACCATTTTTTTCTATTTCTGAGATGCTCTGAGACACAGTAAACTGCAGCCGTCACCTTCTCCCAAGCCCCGTTTTTCTTTTGTTGGTCACAACTGCATTAAGTGGTCCAAAAAGTTCCTACAAGTATCTCAATTTAAGTGTCAGAGAAATCCCTCTTCTTCCCCTCTTTGCCATGATTTTGGAGATAAGAAAAGTCCATACATTTTTAAAGGGATTGCCGCTACCATTAATGGTCAATTGGAGGCATTTCTGAATCCAAATGCACCTGAACATGCACGCGCACGGTTATTTACAACAGGTGGGATTTTTCAACAGAGTGTATTTACCAGTGTGCGTGCGCACGTTTGATAAATCAGGATTTTTTGTTGTTGTTGTTGTTCTTACACACATTCCAAATTTCAGTCCTAAGCAAGAATATAGAAACTTTTCTACACACAGTTGATAAATGAGGCCTCAGGTCCTTAACAGATATTAAGAGGTGGATTAATGCCATCTCACATGAACAATATGACACAATACAAGCCAGAAGGAAGACGCAGTATGAGGAGAACTAGGTGTGCTCCATGATTCAACAGCTGGTAGCGCCGTCTTTAGCAGCAGTAGTCTGACATCAACATTTTTGTATCTCATGAGCAGTATGGAGGCATAGCTTTACTTGGTATAGAACCACCATCCTCCCAGTTGGAGGATAACAATTATACCCTCTGATCCACAAGTATCCTTGTTCAGTCACACCTTTCTCTTGTTAACGGGTTTCACACATACCTCCGTCTCAATGCAGTTTTTTAAAGCATCCATTTCTTTGGAGACTGAATCAACTTGTAGCATTAGGTCCTCTGATCCTTGCAAGCTTGGTAGGAATTCATTGTATCTCTTGTTTATCATGTCACATACTTCTTCCTGAGCAAAAAAAGGGAAAACACCGAGTCATCTGATGAGCTGTAATAACACAAAGATGCTTTGTTATGAGACAAAACATTTTCAAAGCTCAGAAAATAACTCACGTTCTCTTAGTGTACAAATATACACCCAAAATAAAAGCCGCTTGACTGTTAATTAGTTTGATCATTTCAACGATATCCAAAAACGTATTAATGGTAGTGTGTGCCATCGTGTTGTGTTGGTACTGCTGTAAAGCGACGTAGTAAGTAGTCAGTCTACGTATGGCTAACTACAAACTACGTTACCTGTCTTCTGAACTTACTGAACAGTCTCTTTTGAGCTGGTTAACGGTGTGGTTACATTTATAGTTTAATGTTATCTCAGTAATCGTTGTTAAACTAATTAAGGTTAGCTGATGGGAAAAATACTGGCTGAGATGCTAACAGTTAACAATAGTCCGATCTTTACTAAGCGGGACGTTAGCAGATGCTTCGCTAGCTACAGATTTACCTTTGTATCTTCCACTTTTCGCGACATTTTGTTTATTTTACTGGCCAGGTCCTCTTTCTCTAGCTTGCCAGAGCTGGCGAGCACTTCGGTGACAAATGAAGCCATACTTAACATTAAAGTTATAATGTTTTAACGACACTGTGACACCTCAGCTCAACAACTCTACAAACATGCCCCGCCAGGCGGCCTGATTGGCTCCGAGTAGCTCCGAGATGTCGCCGAACGCAACAGGACCCGCCCCTTCTTTCTTTTTCGTCTATTTTTAAACAACAAATCACTGTCAAGATGCGCTCGTAGCGCCGCCTAAAGGTGATGCAAAAAGCATACATTAAACAAGGTGCGAAATTAATAAATGCATAAATGAATGAATGAATAAACAAACTAATCAATAAATAATCCGTTATCCCAAGAGGAAGATCACACAACAACGGAATCACTACTAAAATTATTAATCATGTGACAGAAACAAACATGTGACAGCATGTGCAACAAAATAATCACAGCCAAAACAACTATTTTGCATGTTTTGGCACGAGGAGCTACGTTAAGCAAGCAGCTTTTTAAATATGATGTATCTGACTTGATTTTTCTTTTCTATTTGGCAGAAATTAAAAAGCTTTCAATACTGAAGGTATGCAATTACTGTAGCTTTAGTAATCACATTCCGGTCAACAGGCGGCGATAATGCTCCCCTAAATAATTTGCCAAACATTAAATTTCATACACGATGAAGAAAGACCAAAATCTCTATGGAAACGACAACTATTCGTCTGCGGTGGTCATCGATTTTAATTGTTATTTTTATTATTATTATTATTCAGGCTGTACCTTTTAACAACTATTTGGTGGACATTTTGACGCTTACAGATACAAACGTTTAGGGAAACTAGTGAACAAATCCTTTAAAGTTTCTACGGATGTGTGTGTGTGTGTGTGTGTGTGTGTGTGTAAGGTGTTAACTGGCTAACATCAAAGCAGCTAACTCTCATGGCAGACTGCTGGAACACAGACACCGGAGAAGCTGTTTATAGGTCCCGGGATGCTGTCAAAAACTTAAAAGTCAAGTAAGTAGCTAAACTTTGAGAAGGTGTCGTGGAAATAGTTTTTTTCTTTTAAAAATCGTGGGCTGTTTCATCGCGGGGTCTATTTGTGTTCTTGCTTTAGGGTGCGTATAGAAAGAGTGACCTCAACAGCAGCCCTTTCTCAGCGTCTCCAGCAGCAGGTTCTCTCTCAGCAAGATCGGGAAGAAATTGAGCTAGAAACCCTCTCACCACAAGGCCAAACAGGTAAGGCAAGGCAGGTGTATTTGTATAGCACATCTGATGTACAGGAGGGTTCAAAGGGCTTTACATTAAAACGTAAAAGAGTTGCAGATGGTGCAAAGAAAGCGTTCAGAAGTAATAAAATCCAGTAACAAATAGCAAAAATCACAAAATAAATTACATTAAAATGATTAAAAGCAAGTTACCGTACTGATCTCATGCATAGGCGCATGAGAACAGGAATGTTTTTAACCTGGATGTAAAAATGTCTACATCTGGTGAAAGTTTAATCTCCACTGGCAGTTTGTTAACAGCTAAATGCTGCTTCTCCATGTTTAGTCTGGACTCGGGTCAAAAAACAACTTGGGTAAAAACAACTACTGAACTGTACTACTACTACTGTACTAAACAAATAAGTAATTAATTGTAGTATTTTTTGTATGGGGAAGGACAGAATAGTTTCTCTCCCTAGTTGAGTAACATAGTATAATTTTCCATGCCTTACAGCTGGGTGAGCAGACTGGTTGGGATGTGTTTTATTACCTTGTTAGTTTAGCAGGATACAGATAAAGTTTTGGTAAAACTGTTGGAAACACATCCTGTCGTGGGCTGTGCACATCCAATGCCAAATGGTAATGTTTTGAGTTGAAATAGTTTGGGTTTTTTATTTTGTTTGTTTGTTTTTCCCCATATCTTTTGGTGTTTTGGGCCTGTAATAGCCTTTAAATGAGAGCAAAGACACTGGACATTGGGCAGAGAGAGGGATTATATGCAGAAAAGGGGCACAGGTTGGGACTCGAGCTAAGACTTCCTGTGGCGGACTTTCAGCCTCCACACTCATTCTGTTCAGTGACTCAGCAGTTTTTTCCCCACCTGTCTCAAAAGTTGTAACTGAAAGCTGAAAATTAAGTATCCAGACTTTCATTTACGTCTGGAAACAGGAGGAAGGAATACAAATAAAAAATGAGCTCATTTGCTAATTCTGGCACATTTACAGTTTAAATCCTTTGTGCATTGTCCCTTTCTAAATAAAGTGAAATTAAATTTTAAAGAAGAGCGGTGTTATATAGTCTTTGTTCAGCAAGCATATGTTTTGTTTTAGGATGAATGCTTCCATGAAAGCTTATTTCTACAACATGACATCAGTGTTACTCTGTTCCCAGGGGAAAATGAAGAGGAGGTGGTGGTGGGCTGGCAGGAGAAACTCTTCAGTCAGGTAGAATTTTGAGTCACTGGAAAATATCTTGAATGTTCAAAGCAGTGTTTGCCATTTACAGTAGTGATTACTCTTACCACACAAACAAGTTAATAGCTGTTTTTCTGGCTATGTACCATCATTATGTCTACCTGTCTGTGGTTCCAGTATGAGATGGAGCTGTTCCAGAACGAGGCAGCATGTCAGACACCTCTGGACCGTCAGTACCACACAGAAATCAAGGCCCTGAACAAAGCCAAGGGCCAGAGGAATCACAGGATTTTCACATACACTGATCATGACCGCTACACCAACTGTCTTCCACTCCACCAACTGGTACTTTGTGTCCCATTCTACAGTCTACATCATTATCCAGTAACACACACCATGGCATTATTTTGCTCTGTCAGCATATTAAGGTCAAACCCAAATGAGATTAGGGCTGTTTACATCGACAATCAAAATAGTCGGCAACTAATTTAATAATCCACACCATCATTTATTTTTTGAAGCTTTGTTTTTCTCTCAAAGCTCCGGCTGTACCGTCCGCTGCCTTTTTGTCCTTAACGCATATGTGTAGAAGAGGTGATCGGGGTCAGCTGTGCGGTCACTGGAAATGGCAAAACAACGGCGATGCCCTAGCATAACATCAACAGAGCGCTGCTTGTACTGATAGCTGTAATGTCTACAGGAGTGATGGCAGTTTCATTACTCTTACCACACAGATGTTATGTGTTTGCTGTAACGGTATGACAGGAGTTTCATCTTTGTTTTTATAACGCTACGTTATGGTGTTAAAAATAACGCGTTCCTCTTCAATGGACGACTTTGTCACCAAGCCAACAACATGCACAGCTTGGCAAGCAAATATCCTAAATGAAGCAATCTGGAACATGCTGGTGACAGACATGACACAACTGTACATGGTTGGCAATCAAAGAACTGATCAAGCAGTTCAACCCAGAATTCCATGATAATTACCTACCAGAACACATTTTCTAATTAAAAGTGAGCATCATCTTAATTGTCTTTATTATTAGATAGCACATAACACTTAGGCTATGTTCACACTGCAGGCTGAAGAGACCCAAACCTGATTTTTTTGCCCCTGTGCGACCTGTATCTGATCTTTTCATGACAGTCTAAACGACACAGATCCCATTTTTTCAAATGCGACCCAGGCAGCTTGGATATGTGGTCCTACATCCGATACGTATCTGATCTTTTGCCATGCGACTTCAGTCTGAACGGCCAGGTCGCATTAATCCATTTAACTGGAAATGTGAACGGACTCTAAAAAAAAAAAATCAGATTTTTACAAAAAAATGCGAATTGTGCATGAAGCCCTGCAGTGTGGACGTAGCCTTAGAGAGAACACTAATGTTGGTTATAAAAGAGCAGCTGCATGAGATTGAATAGAAACATTAAGAGATTGTGTTTCTACGTTTTCATGACTTTTGTGTCACGTGTTGTTCAAACACTTTAGATTAAAAGTTATGATTCTTGCATACAATACTGTGTTATTTTTTTTAATCTTCAAAGCAACACATTGACCTACTGACCACAACGAAGTCCAGCCCCACCTTCCTGGCTGAGAGGATGGCCACGGTGAGACACAGACGACAAGAAAGACGCACCATGTAGGTGGATCAGCAGCTCGTGTTTTCATGGCTTAATCACTCAGTATCGTCCACTGGAAAATACGGCATACTGAGCGCTTTTTTTCATAAAAAACACGCATTTAACTAACTTTCATCCAAAAAAAGATCTTTAATCTTAATGAACAGTCATGTGACAGCTAATGGTGGGTGTGTTTGCAGTGATTGCAGCGTCCCTAAGTCAAGAATTATCAACTGGGAACCCACAGAGGAGTTTGTGAAGAGCAGTCATGTGGTGAATAATGTTATGCAGACCATGCACATTATGGGAGACCTGGGTCCCCCTGGAAGGTAAGACCATAAACACCATTTTAGGCCACTTTAATCCCGTCATTCTGTGTGGGAACTGGAGGAAACAAACTCGTCAATTAGTCTCATCTATAAAGCTCCACCTCGTGTTACATGTAGTCTGTTTCAGGATATGTTTACAGGATAATTATAACTGATCACAGGATTTAAGCTAAACTGTTGCATTCAGAATTATTATTCTGAGCTTGATCCTGCACATTGCAGTCTTGTGTACATGTCTACTTAAATATAAAGTAACTTGTGTAAACTCTGCTGTTTTATCTTCTTCAGAGGAAGAGCTTGTCTGCATATGTTGGACAATTGTTTTTCCAAGTCAGGGAAAATTTTGTCTTATACTAGGCTTCTCTGATCGTCTCACTATGCATGTTCATTGTGATTTTTTCTCTGTACTTGCTTTTTCAGAATGGGCCAGAAAGAGAACGAGTGTTTACTGTTAACCATAAAAACAGATGGCAGTGGAACCGTCATTGTAAAACCTGACTTCAACAAAGACAGGGAGCCCTACAGGCAAGTCTGCAGCATCACAGCATCTCCACTTTCACCTCATCTGCCATCATATTATCAAGTTAATGTCATACTATTTTACTTTTTAAAATGAATTTAGAAGCTTGTGCTTCAGGGCTCATGTTTTAGCTGCACCAAGTGCTGCTACACTGGTGCAGATTGAAATGCTGTATACAAACACTGGATGAACAGAAGGAAAACAGATGATGTACCACAATTAAAAAAGCCCTAAATTTCCTGCTTTTCTGCTTCCTTATACACTCGCTTGCTGCTTGCTCTGAGCTTTGATTTTTATCCATTTTCATGCAGATTTTTTCCCACTTTTTAGTTTTTGAATACTTATAAATCACTGAGACTGAAGCATTTTTAATAGAAACCGCAACATTTTTCATAGTTCTTTATCTTCATCGCTCCATGTGTGTGGCCTACACACAGGTGAAGCCTCAGCCAAAGCTAAGTAGCTTGGAAAGGTGCTAACGCTAAGCTAACGAGGAACAAGATGCCTTCCATCTCCACAGATGACTACCAAGACCTATTTAAGAAGATAACAGCACTGGAGGTGAAAGTTTGCTGCCTTGAGGTCAATAATGAAGTAAATGGACTGCATGGAAATGAAACCTTGCCACTGATTCAAAACAGCGGAGATGAGCAAGCTAACAGATGGCTAAAAGGCACGGATAACACTACCAAGAAAGAGGCAGCCTCTCTGAATTACAGTACATCATCGGGTAACAACCCTCCCTGGAACTGTTGTGGTGCAAAGCCAAAAAGTAAAGCATGCTTTCTGGAAAAGGAAAGACAACTTCCGGGCGCAGCGAGCTGAAGTCTGTGATGAGACCGACTGGCCTCTGCTCCCTACAAAACAAAGGACCTCTTTTACCCTCTACATGGAAGGAAACAGGACTGGACACCCAGACCGGGAAGGTTGACAACAAACCTCCAGAACATCTGAATTTGAAACTACAGAACAGATTTGCTCCGCTGTCTGAGGACTCGGGATTGGATGACCATCTATCCCAGGACTGGAAGGTGAAGACTGAAAAAAGGTCAGAAAGGAAAAGGCCAAAGAGAAAGCTGAAGGCTGGGCCTGAAACTCTGGTTATTAGTGATTCTGCTGTAAATGATGTTCTGTGGATGTGCAGAAAGAACACTAAAGTCCTCTGCTTTCCTAAGGATCTGATCAGTGACACGCAGGAGAGAATTTCTGGAAGCTGTGGCTGACGTGAGAACCATGGTTCTACATACAGGGTCACATGATGTGTCCAAGCAACAACCTGAGGTTCTGAAGCAGGACTTTACTGGACTGTTAAACCCAGCGAGCTCTCTGAAAGCAGCTGTTTTCATCAGTGGACCTGTGCCCCCATCAGAAGGGGAGAGGAAAGATTACTGGCACTGAATAATTGGCGTATATCAGCATGTACTGACAACAAACTGCATTTTATTAACAATTTTTACATTTTTGGGAGCATAGGCATCTTTTTAAGGCAAATGGATTAAATTTTAACAAGTCAGGGGTGAAACTGTTCACCACCAGCCTTTTTTACTTCCTGCATCATCCTTCTGCACTCAGTGCAAACAGGATGAATACAGGAGAAGTTTTCTCACTAGATAGACCAAACCAAACCCAGTGGAAACCCAAATGAGGAGCTGCATCTGCCCCCACTCAAAGTCAAATCAAATCACAAAAATCAAAGACATCAGCGGAGGCAGGAGGAAGGACCTTTACTTGCCCCAACAGCACCTAGAACCAGGATGGTGGACCTTCAACCCCAGCAGGTCGATGCTGGACTCAGAGGTACCAACCGGTCAGACTGACCAGTATGTTTTTGTCCGCCATAAATCCCCCTCAAGAGCAGCTAAAGGGAGGCACCAGCTTCATGTTTCAGATGTTCGATGTGTGGAGAGTCCAGACTACGTGGATAACGGCAGTCATGATTTTTCCTAGAACAAGCTGGATCTCTGTTTATTAGAAGGTTAAAAAGTATCTGTACTGGTTGGTAACAGAAATGCAGCTCGGTCAGAATATCTTCTTATGTGTGAGGAAAGTTGACGACTCATGAATCGTGACTTTGTGGATGGTGACGTGGAACGAAATGTAGCCAATCAGAGAGCTGGCTGGGGAACAAGGAAGTAAATGAAGTCCGTGTTCACGCCGTCTCCAGTCTGTTATTTTAGTCAGTTTTGGCTTTTTCTGTTAAAAACAGTCCCAAGACCACCATCATTCCCTGGTCCTATATATCCTCTTCGTTTTTTGCCGGTTGTTGCTATGGTTCTTGACGTTTGGTCACGTGAGATGTTCGGCTCGGAGGACTCGATATATGTTCCTTGACAGCATCGTTATGTGTGTGTTGTTCTGTGATTAGATTATCGGAGCACACCACACACAGTACGATCAAAACTGTTAATGCCTGATTTTTTATCTCCACGTTTGAGGTCTCGAACCGATTAAAATCTCATAAGATTAAAAACCCTTATGTGTGTACCAGGCTTTAAATGATGCTTCTTGCATCCTGTAAAGCACTTTGAATCCCCCCGTCGTTGAATTGTGGTGTACAAACAAACTTTGCCTGGTCTAAATCCTGAGAAGCAGCATGTCTGTGCTGTCATGCAGGATTGTAACAGAAGGTGAGAAAAGAGAAGTTTGGCGTCTTACTGTCCAGAATGTGTCCACAACCATGAATCCTGAGGAAAAAGAAAAGGAGCAGAACATGTACAGAGATGTAAGTTACCATGACTTCTTTCCCTCACGACCAAAGTTAGATTTGGGTTGATAAGTTTTGAAATGAAATAACATTGTTTGACACTAACGTGTTTTCTTTTCTCATTTTCTAGCTGTATGTGAGGCATAAGGAGTACCTCAATAGCCTTGTTGGACAGGACTTTGAAATGGTAAGGAATTTAACAAAAAACATGCTGGTGATGGTTTCTTACAGCCCAGGGCTTTTCTTTATGCCCTTTTTATCAAACTATCAAACTAAAATCTGTTCAGTTTTTTTATTTTCTCTGTTCACACAAGCAGTAGCTCAAAAGTGTTTGGTAAAAAATAACTAATGTGATATTAAAAGCTGATTAAATTCCCGTTTATAATTGGCCTTGCAAATCTTTCTGCACTAACAAGAAGTCTATCGTCCAGCCCCCGATAGGTCTTCTTCGTTACCTGATGAATGGAGAGATTGGTGAGTAGGAAGTCTGTGTTCATTATGAAAGATAGTTTTTAAAACTAACACTGAGCTTTAACACGTCCTCTGTCTCCTCTCTTCCCAGTCTCCGCTAAAGGCTTTGAATATGATAATTTGTACATCCACTTCTACTTGGAGCTGCCGAACAGTGAGTCCATCCAGTACCTGGTAACACCTTGTAAAGGCTCAGTTTTCCACCTTGTTTAATACTTGTTGTTACAGATTGGTCCAGCTTGCCGTTCCAGTCTCTGTCAGGGGTTACCCAGACCTGCCGCTCCAAGTCATTAGGGAAGGTGTGTATTTCATATAAGAAGTCAGCTGACTCTGTCTCTGCCACGGCATGTTAGATTTATAAAAACATGATCTCTCTGCCAACAGGAAAACGTGGCTTTCTTCAGTCACCCCTTCAACTTCGAGGCTTTTTACATGAGTGAAAAAGAGAGTGATGGTTTGCATCAGCTACTAGACTTTGACTTAACATTATTTATTTCATTTTATTGCTGCAATAGTTCTTTTTTTTCTTATTTCAGAACTGATCCCTCAGTGGCCAGTGCTCTACTTTAAGGTTCTGTCTGTGGACTCCTGGCAGCGCTATCGAACAGAAGGCTACGGCTATCTGCTTTTTCCTGCCATGCCTGGTATGACTGTTTGATTTATGTTAAGGCTGCAAAAACAACACATTTTTATTATTGGGAGGATTTTTTCTGGTACTAATTTTCTAATGCTTTCTATGTGTGTGTGTGCCAGGTAAGCACACAATGACCTGCCACACATGGAGACCCCTTCAGACAGGGACGGTGTCTGCACTGAGACGTTTCTTTATCGGCGGCTCTGCGGAGCTGGAAGATCACAGCTACGTCAGGATACCAGGAACTTTCAAGGTGAGCTAAGAACTGGTATTTTCTTAAATTGTACACATATCCGATGGTTGCATTCTGTTCCCCAGATTTCGAGCACGACGATTAACAAATGCCATCTTTTATTTTTCCTCCTTGCACAACATTTGCAAATGTAATATTTTATTACCTGATCCAAGCTGACATGTTTGTGTTTGGTTTCAGGGAGAACGGCTGAGTCGCTTCGGCTTTTGCACTGAAACCACCGGAAGTGTGACTTTTAATCTGCACTGCATGCAGCAAGCCAGGTACTGACAGGATGGATTCATGTGTGTTGTGTCACGCATACAATGGAATAAACATGTTATGTTTCTGTTACTGGCGTTCTTAAACCAGGTGACTCATTGTACATCTTCAGCACCATGTTATCAGCATACTGAGTGATTTTTACAGGATATCAAAGTGTCTTGCAAGAGTTTGAATGTAGTTAAAGTCTGACACCATCCCTGTAAACATAAAAGATTAGTTGCTTATATTATTGCAGGTGTGCATATTATAATCTGCCCGTGTCCACCTTTATCTCACCTGTCATCACTGTTACTGTTTGAATGTGGTTTATTTCTCTCTGTTCGGGATGTTTCAGGGCCTTGGCTAAAGCTGTGGTTCTAAAGAAGAGGAGACAGAACGTTGCTGATCAGCTGGGAGGATTTAGTCAGCAGGGAGCTGTTTGTGCCATCCTGGGTAATTAGACCGACATGGAATTAGATTTTAATCAACTGAAGAATTTTAGGTTTTTTGGGTTAAAAGACTAGTTTTAAATATAAGAACAGAGATGGGTTTATGACTTCGTATTCACAAAACATTACAGATTGATCTCACGATGTGGCTTCTAGGTTGTGACAGTATTTTAACAAGATTATACAATAAGAGAACGTTCATTTCCAGCCAGCTTTCATTTTTCACCAAGACCTTAAATTGGTAAGAGAAGCTGTTTACGGTCTTCTTCGATGCATTACAAAATGCTGAATGGGGTTAAGGTCTAGGCTCTGTGGTGAAGTCTCTCCTGAACCACTGTTTTACAGTTAGTAGTCAGTCACCTTAGAATATGTCTGTGCCATCGGGGGATAAAAAAGTTTTTGGTTAGAAAAACGTGGTCATATTGAATATTCAGTCAGTAAGGCAGCTGACTTTTTTTTTTTGTTCATAACATTTCTGAACCAAGACGTGAACAACACAAGCAACTCCATATTATCTTCATGTTATGGATAAGGGTGGATGGCAGGAACCTCACAGAAACAAAGAGATGATGACATTAAAAAGAGGTTTAATAGCAACAAAAAGTCCTGAAAAAGCTGTGGTGGTAGGAGTTCTCCAAACATGCACAAGGTCTGGTGGCTGAATCCAGGAGACAAAAAAAGGTCATGCAGACAAACTGATACTGGATGAAGAGCGATCCCATGCTTTTCTGGTGGAGCCAAACTAGGAACAGCTGTGTCCAATAATCAGCCACACAGGAGCGCTAGGAGGAAAGAGGAGCAAAAACACAAATCCTAACACTTCATCTCATATTATCCATGTTTTTCCTCCATCAGAGGCATTCCAGAGAGCCAGAAGAAAGATGCAAGAGGCCAGAGAAAGTCTTCCAGGAGATGTCATCAACTCAACATCCCAACTCCAGCTTGATTCCTCTGTATAGTCTTCAAACTCACGACAGCAGCTCTCACCCTGCTCCTTTAACCTGCTGGTTTTAGATAAAGAGCAAACACAGTGTGTGGATGGTTTGTGTCGCTTATTTATTCTCAGCTGGATAAGTATGACTTTGTTATAACTGTTTAGGAAGCAGATCCGGGATGACTTTCAGCACTAGTTCGATCGGGAAATGACGTCACATCCGCGTTCTTGTTGACAAAGTCGGAAAATTCGCAAAACCATTATGTCCGCCGCCAGGAAGGTCCTGGTTTTGCTCGCTCGTTCTCTTTACACACGTTTTTGAACCGGTATGTGGAAATGATCACAGAAGAATATGAAAAACATCGAAGATAAAACACGACTTCACACAAGGAAAACTGAACTGTGGTTGTTTGATGTAGTTTCTCATGTGTGCATCTTGTTTTTGTTTAGTGTACATAAAGTTTATGGCGGAACCAACCGTTGATTTGCTGGGCAGCCATCTTTACTTGGTGAAGTCGGGGTTGGGGAGTTTGCCCTGCCGGATATCCGACTTCAAGGGGCGTTCGCGTTCTATTTCCGACCGGGAACTCGGAAAATCCGATATCCGAGTACAAATCGAGCGTACCTTAAGTATCACCTGTTGCAATCTTTGTATTTTTATTATTTATCTGACGTTACAGATGTTTCATCTTTAGAGCTATTGACAGTGGAGTAAAGTACATTTTTTTTAACGTCTTGATTCATTCATTCATTCTCTGTCCGGCTTTGTCCATCATGGGTTGCGGGGAAGCTGGAGCCTGTCCCAGCGTTTTAACAGCTGAGAGGCAGGTACACCTGGACAGGTCACCAATCCATCGCAGGGCCAACACAGAAAGAGACAACCACTGAGAACATGCAAACTCCACACAAAAAGGCCACCGCAACATCTTAAATTTTATATTTTTAATATTGTCAATTTCATATTTTGGAATCATTTGTTGGAAAAAAGTTTCATATCAACACTGCTTTTGTGTATTTTATTGTTCCAGATGATGTTGACTATGTCACACTGAACAAAACCTCTTATATAAATTTCTATAAATAAGTTAAAGGCCAAGTGTGCTTTCTTAACAGGAACTACTGATGTGTGTTATGGAGAGTGCTGGCAGTAATTAAGGTCTAACATTGATTAAAAACAATATATGTATTTGTCTGAAGATAATATCAAGAAAGATGAACTTTTCTGAGGCATTTAGCTCGAAGCTGTAATTCGAACAGAATAGCATGACTGACAATTTGATGTTTCTTAGTGGATGTATTAAAGGATGGATGTCCATAGTAACAAATGCCACATCGTATCGTATCTGTAAAGGCAATGATGTTTTCTTCTTCTTCTTCTTCTTTTTTTTGTCCTCGTCAGGTCTTAGAGTTTGATGGAAGCATCCTCAGAGAGAAAATGCAGAGGAGCCTTCCTCTTACTGCTTTAAGAGAAATAAAGAGGGTCAGTAGCAGTCAGGTACTACTAATCAAATACACATGAATAACTAATTATAAAGTGTCAGCACCTTTAGTCCGTTTGCTGGTCAGAGCATTTAGGTGTGTTAACAAAATGCCAAGGAGGAAAGACATCAGCAATGATCTTACAAAAACAGTTGTCCCGTGGTTTGTAGTTAATCATTCTACAGTGAGAAAGATTATAAACAAGTAGAAAACATTTAAGACATTTCTTAATGGTTTTTCACTTAAAGACTGGACAAATGTGGCTTGTTTATTCTCTCTAAAAACAACACAGCCTAGGTTTGCAAAGATTCATCTTAACAAACCGTGTAGCATCTGGAATAATGTCCACAGAAATACCTCATACCAACTGCAAGCATGGTGGAGCCCGAGCTGAGTGGACCATAAACCTTCTCAAATGCGAGGTCGTCTGTTCAGTCGCTAAAATGTTCAAATGGACAATGATCAAAGAACACCAGAAATATACAAACCAATGGGTGAAAAAGGACTTTAAGTGTTTTAATGACCGAGGCAAAGTCTAGACCTCAATATAACTGAAATGTTGTACTGTAAGTATGTGGTACTGTAAGTATATTGTACTGTAAGTATGTGGTACTGTAAGTGGGCCTTAAAAAGAAAAATGTCCCGTTTTCTGATCGCTGGCAACCCTTGTGTGTGTAATGTATTTATATACTTACATAATATGCAGTATTTAAATTCGTTGATACAAACTATACAAAATCTAGCAACAGTCAATGAAGTAAGCAAAATTAAAGTTCGTTTATTACATTACTCTCGCATATGCAGCTCAGCTCCAGAGGGGAGTTTTTCCATTTCCGATTTCAGGGAACGCACCACCACATCTCCCGGTTCTCCATCTTTCTCCAACCAAGCAAAGGACCAACCTGCGTCTTGTACACACTGGAATATTCTCCCGCTGACATACACTTTGCTAGGTATTTTATATGTCTTTAAGTCAATTAAATTGATGAGACTATTTCTGTATTTTTGTGATGCTGTGCTGATGAGCAGCGAAGCGTTTAGCTGCTAGCATATCTTCTGTCAGTAGCAATGAGAACTGGGCCGTTTGGTCGCTTTTATACTGTCATGTTTTGCATAATGCTTTATGATGTAATGTTTCACCTCCGACAAAAAGCTCATAACTTAATGTCGAAACGTCATAACTAGTTGGATTTATAGATTACTATTATTAGCTACAGATTCGCTAAACTTTCTTGTTACAGTTAGCTTGTAGCTAATGTTAGCAAAGTGGAAGTGCAGTGGCTCATGTTAATTGCAGCTAACTTGATGTTTTATTGAGGTCAAACGATGTCACACCCTGAAACGTAACTTTGATGTAACGGCTTTACATTGTCACCCATAAAAACATGGGATCTATGCAGTAGCAGGGCCGAATCATGGTTTTTTTCTTATTCGCTACGTTTGTTATCACACTTCCCTGCTAAATAACGTTTACAATAATTCACATCTCAACCTAACCCAGGACTAGAAACATGGTTAATAATCAACAACAACACTAAAGCTGGATTTCTGCTATGTTGAAGAAACACGTTTAGGCATATGTATTATTTGTCTGGACAAATAGCAAATCCAGACACGGTGTAAAAGGCACGATGAATCGTATGTACTCCTGAATCGATTCGATTCACAACAGCTTATTTCCATTTGATTTAAACGCAATTCAATATTTACAGCTAATTATTTAACGCCACCTTTTTTTCTTGAATATTAAAGACTTTCTCATATAACATTTTTTTTTAAATAAACTGATTGCATTCATGTGACATAAAAATCATTTATCTGGGAGTAATCAGATTACTGTAATAATCTGATCTGACACATCTGACACATGCATTTCTGAAACACCACAACGATACGGTGTTTCCCAGATTCAGAGCCAGAAATGCTGTGATGAAGGAAAACAAAAAAACCCTCAGGACAGAAAAAAGTGAAACGTTTTAAATGTCCTGATGAAACGTTTCATTCAGCGAAGTCGCTCTCAATGTTTTTACACTTCAATCTCAGATAACGTGTTGATGTCAGTCAAAGCTACAAAGAATACTGGCTCCATTTAGACCCGTAATACAACTCAGAAATTACTTTAATGACAGATCCAGCTTGTTCAGCTGTGCGTTGCCGTGACGACCGTGATGCTATCGGTGTAACACCGGAGCAGGAGAAATCCTCCATCTGCTCCTCGCTGGAGCAGGAAGCTTCCATCTCCACCTGCCTGACAGAATTTAGAAAACTCATATTTTTGTCTGATTTTCAGCTGGTTGACGTGTTTTCCAACACATGCACTCTGTCCTCTGACAGAAACCATGTATGTGTGTGTGCGTGTTCTCACATCCGTGGACACAGAGAGCAGCTATGACATGTCGTCATGGAAACCAGATAAATAGCGTGGACTGTTTACTGTTTGATAAAATGAAGAAATGTAAACCTGTTCTAGAGGAAATGTGACTTTAAATGACCACGTGGTGTTAGTGTTAGCTGCTAATGTGAGCGGTAATACACGTGAAGACTTGATATGTGAATGTCTTCCACACTGGTGAATGAAAACGTCTGAATGTGACTTCATCTCAGCAAGAGAAGCTGATTTTGGAGGTGACACAGGAAAGCAGTTGTTTGTGTGCAAAGTGAGAAATTTCAAGCATTTATTCATTATAATTTGGATGATTATGGCTTACAGCTTATGAAAACCCAAAAATCAAAGTCTCACAAAATTAGAATATTTCATTATATCAATTAAAAACATAATTAAAAAAGGGTTTTGAAATGTTGACCATCTGAAGAGTTTAGTCATACGTATGACAGTCCTCTGCAGGCTGCGGTCATCCCTGCTGGTTGTTCCATCTTTTCTTTCAAACTTTTCCTTCCACTCAACTTTTTATTGATGTGCTTTGATGCAGCACTTTGAGAGAATCCGACTTCTTTTGCAATTACCTTTCAAGGCTTTCCCTCCTTGTGGAGGATGTCAATGATGGTTTTCTGCAGAACTGTCAGGTCAGCAACCTTCCCCATGATGGTGGATTCTATTGAAATAGACTGAGACCATTTAAATGCTCAGGAGTCCTTTGCAGGTGTTTTGGATTATTTAGCTGATTAAAGTGTGGCACTTAGAGGTTTTCGTAAGCTGTAAGCTATGATCATCAAAATTATAAGAAATAAATGCTTGAAATATCTCACTTTGCATGTAAGGAGTCTATATAATATATCCGTTTACCTTTTTAAGTTGAATTACTGAAATACATTAAGTTTTGTGCAATATTCTAATTTCTTGAGTATCACCTGTAACTGTCCAAAGTTCGGATAACTTTAGGATTTGTTAGGCCATTAAGTGCTTCAATGTACTTTTTCAGTTAATTTTTAAAGTGTTGGATATTGTACATGACCATCAATTTGTGATATTTATCATACAAAATAAAAAAAATTCAGAATAAATATATCAATTTTTTTTTCAATATCACTCATACGATAGAAAATCAAAACATCTTTCTTTGTTGAAAACACAAATGTTCAATGTCAATCCAAAAATTTTGACATGGACACAATCAGAAAACAAGTTCATAACATTTTCTGGGCATAAAAAAAGGCACAGAACTCAAGAAATCTCATTTCTGTATTTCTTAAATAAGCTGTACCTCACATGCTGCCCGGAGTGTTTTTTCCAGCTTTGTGCTTCAGCCCATTTCTAGACTCATTGGACTTTTTGCTGATACTCTTTTTATGTGACTTTACAGATCACTGAAAAGTAGCTCATCTATCAGCTGATCATTATGATTGATCAGCTGCTGTGTGAATTCATTCTGCTGTCAGAGATCTGAAAACATCAATGTCCTACAAAATTATATTTCATAAAAAATATCATTTCCTTCAAAACACTCAGTAAAGCTGAAAGTTAGAACTGAATGGGAGGATGTTTAATTTCTCCTCTGCTCTCTGCTTGTGCATGGCCCAAGATACACCCCCTGCCTACCATAACTGTTTCACCACTTCACTCAGAACAATGTGCCCGACTACAGCCGACTCTCAGAACGGATTTTATTAACAATGTGCCCGACTACAGCCGACTCTCAGAACGGATTTTATTAACAATGGGCCCGACTACAACCGACTCTCAGAACGGATTTTATTAACAATGTGCCCGACTACAGCCGACTCTCAGAACGGATTTTATTAACAATGTGCCCGACTACAACCGACTCTCAGAACGGATTTTATTAACAATGGGCCCGACTACAGCCGACTCTCAGAACGGATTTTATTAACAATGGGCCCGACTACAGCCGACTCTCAGAACGGATTTTATTAACAATGTGCCCGACTACAGCCGACTCTCAGAACGGATTTTATTAACAATGTGCCCGACTACAACCGACTCTCAGAACGGATTTTATTAACAATGGGCCCGACTACAGCCGACTCTCAGAACGGATTTTATTAACAATGTGCCCGACTACAGCCGACTCTCAGAACGGATTTTATTAACAATGTGCCCGACTACAGCCGACTCTCAGAACGGATTTTATTAACAATGTGCCCGACTACAGCCGACTCTCAGAACGGATTTTATTAACAATGTGCCCGACTACAGCCGACTCTCAGAACGGATTTTATTAACACTGTGTCCGACTAAGCCGACTCTCAGAACGGATTTTATTAACAATGTGCCCGACTACAGCCGACTCTCAGAACGGATTTTATTAACACTGTGTCCGACTAAGCCGACTCTCAGAACGGATTTTATTAACAATGTGTCCGACTACAGCCGACTCTCAGAACGGATTTTATTAACACTGTGTCCGACTAAGCCGACTCTCAGAACGGATTTTATTAACAATGTGCCCGACTACAGCCGACTCTCAGAACGGATTTTATTAACACTGTGTCCGACTAAGCCGACTCTCAGAACGGATTTTATTAACAATGTGCCCGACTACAGCCGACTCTCAGAACGGATTTTATTAACAGTGTGTCCGACTAAGCCGACTCTCAGAACGGATTTTATTAACAATGTGCCCGACTACAGCCGACTCTCAGAACGGATTTTATTAACAATGTGCCCGACTACAACCGACTCTCAGAACGGATTTTATTAACACTGTGTCCGACTAAGCCGACTCTCAGAACGGATTTTATTAACACTGTGTCCGACTACAGCCGACTCTCAGAACGGATTTTATTAACAATGTGCCCGACTACAGCCGACTCTCAGAACGGATTTTATTAACAATGTGTCCGACTACTACCGACTCTCAGAACGGATTTTATTAACAATGTGCCCGACTACAACCGACTCTCAGAACGGATTTTATTAACAATGTGCCCGACTACAACCGACTCTCAGAGCGGATTTTATTAACAATGTGCCTGACTACTACCGACTCTCAGAGCGGATTTTATTAACAATGTGCCCGACTACAGCCGACTCTCAGAACAGATTTTATTAACAATGTGCCCGACTCCAACCGACTCTCAGAACGGATTTTATTAACAATGTGCCCGACTACTACCGACTCTCAGAGCGGATTTTATTAACAATGTGCCCGACTACTACCGACTCTCAGAGCGGATTTTATTAACAATGTGCCCGACTACAGCCGACTCTCAGAACGGATTTTATTAACAATGTGCCCGACTCCAACCGACTCTCAGAACGGATTTTATTAACAATGTGCCCGACTACTACCGACTCTCAGAGCGGATTTTATTAACAATGTGCCCGACTACAACCGACTCTCAGAGCGGATTTTATTAACAATGTGCCCGACTACAACCGACTCTCAGAACGGATTTTATTAACAATGTGCCCGACTACAACCGACTCTCAGAACGGATTTTATTAACAATGTGCCCGACTCCAACCGACTCTCAGAACTGATTTTTATTAACAATGCGCCCGACTACAGCCGACTCTCAGAACGGATTTTATTAACAATGGGCCCGACTACAGCCGACTCTCAGAACGGATTTTATTAACAATGGGCCCGACTACAACCGACTCTCAGAACGGATTTTATTAACAATGTGCCCGACTACAACCGACTCTCAGAACGGATTTTATTAACAATGTGCCCGACTCCAACCGACTCTCAGAACTGATTTTTATTAACAATGCGCCCGACTACAGCCGACTCTCAGAACGGATTTTATTAACAATGGGCCCGACTACAGCCGACTCTCAGAACGGATTTTATTAACAATGGGCCCGACTACAGCCGACTCTCAGAACGGATTTTATTAACAATGTGCCCGACTACAGCCGACTCTCAGAACGGATTTTATTAACAATGTGCCCGACTACAGCCGACTCTCAGAACGGATTTTATTAACAATGTGCCCGACTACAGCCGACTCTCAGAACGGATTTTATTAACAGTGTGTCCGACTACAGCCGACTCTCAGAACGGATTTTATTAACAATGTGTCCGACTACAACCGACTCTCAGAACGGATTTTATTAACACTGTGCCCGACTACAGCCGACTCTCAGAACGGATTTTATTAACAATGTGTCCGACTACAACCGACTCTCAGAACGGATTTTATTAACACTGTGCCCGACTACAGCCGACTCTCAGAACGGATTTTATTAACACTGTGCCCAACTACAGCCGACTCTCAGAACGGATTTTATTAACACTGTGTCCGACTACAACCGACTCTCAGAACGGATTTTATTAACACTGTGTCCGACTACAACCGACTCTCAGAACGGATTTTATTAACAATGTGCCCGACTACAACCGACTCTCAGAACGGATTTTATTAACAATGTGCCCGACTACAGCCGACTCTCAGAGCGGATTTTATTAACAATGGGCCCGACTACAGCCGACTCTCAGAACGGATTTTATTAACAATGTGCCCGACTACAGCCGACTCTCAGAACGGATTTCATTAACAATGTGCCCGACTACAGCCGACTCTCAGAACGGATTTTATTAACAATGTGCCCGACTACAACCGACTCTCAGAACGGATTTTATTAACAATGTGCCCGACTACAGCCGACTCTCAGAGCGGATTTTATTAACAATGGGCCCGACTACAGCCGACTCTCAGAACGGATTTTATTAACAATGTGCCCGACTACAGCCGACTCTCAGAACGGATTTTATTAACAATGTGCCCGACTACAGCCGACTCTCAGAACGGATTTTATTAACAATGTGCCCGACTACAACCGACTCTCAGAACGGATTTTATTAACAATGGGCCCGACTACAGCCGACTCTCAGAACGGATTTTATTAACAATGGGCCCGACTACAGCCGACTCTCAGAACGGATTTTATTAACAATGTGCCCGACTACAGCCGACTCTCAGAACGGATTTTATTAACAATGTGCCCGACTACAACCGACTCTCAGAACGGATTTTATTAACACTGTGTCCGACTAAGCCGACTCTCAGAACGGATTTTATTAACAATGGGCCCGACTACAGCCGACTCTCAGAACGGATTTTATTAACAATGGGCCCGACTACAGCCGACTCTCAGAACGGATTTTATTAACAATGTGCCCGACTACAGCCGACTCTCAGAACGGATTTTATTAACAATGTGCCCGACTACAACCGACTCTCAGAACGGATTTTATTAACAATGGGCCCGACTACAGCCGACTCTCAGAACGGATTTTATTAACAATGTGCCCGACTACAGCCGACTCTCAGAACGGATTTTATTAACAATGTGCCCGACTACAGCCGACTCTCAGAACGGATTTTATTAACAATGTGCCCGACTACAGCCGACTCTCAGAACGGATTTTATTAACACTGTGTCCGACTAAGCCGACTCTCAGAACGGATTTTATTAACAATGTGCCCGACTACAGCCGACTCTCAGAACGGATTTTATTAACAATGTGCCCGACTACAACCGACTCTCAGAACGGATTTTATTAACACTGTGTCCGACTAAGCCGACTCTCAGAACGGATTTTATTAACACTGTGTCCGACTACAGCCGACTCTCAGAACGGATTTTATTAACAATGTGCCCGACTACAGCCGACTCTCAGAACGGATTTTATTAACAATGTGTCCGACTACTACCGACTCTCAGAACGGATTTTATTAACAATGTGCCCGACTACAACCGACTCTCAGAGCGGATTTTATTAACAATGTGCCCGACTACAACCGACTCTCAGAACGGATTTTATTAACAATGGGCCCGACTACAGCCGACTCTCAGAACGGATTTTATTAACAATGTGCCCGACTACAGCCGACTCTCAGAACGGATTTTATTAACACTGTGCCCGACTACAGCCGACTCTCAGAACGGATTTTATTAACAATGTGCCCGACTACAGCCGACTCTCAGAACGGATTTTATTAACAATGTGCCCGACTACAGCCGACTCTCAGAACGGATTTTATTAACAGTGTGTCCGACTACAGCCGACTCTCAGAACGGATTTTATTAACACTGTGTCCGACTACAGCCGACTCTCAGAACGGATTTTATTAACAATGTGTCCGACTACAACCGACTCTCAGAACGGATTTTATTAACACTGTGCCCGACTACAGCCGACTCTCAGAACGGATTTTATTAACAATGTGTCCGACTACAACCGACTCTCAGAACGGATTTTATTAACACTGTGCCCGACTACAGCCGACTCTCAGAACGGATTTTATTAACACTGTGCCCGACTACAGCCGACTCTCAGAACGGATTTTATTAACACTGTGTCCGACTACAACCGACTCTCAGAAAGGATTTTATTAACACTGTGTCCGACTACAACCGACTCTCAGAACGGATTTTATTAACAATGTGCCCGACTACAACCGACTCTCAGAACGGATTTTATTAACAATGTGCCCGACTACAGCCGACTCTCAGAGCGGATTTTATTAACAATGGGCCCGACTACAGCCGACTCTCAGAACGGATTTTATTAACAATGTGCCCGACTACAGCCGACTCTCAGAACGGATTTTATTAACAATGGGCCCGACTACAGCCGACTCTCAGAACGGATTTTATTAACAATGTGCCCGACTACAGCCGACTCTCAGAACGGATTTTATTAACAATGTGTCCGACTACAACCGACTCTCAGAGCGGATTTTATTAACAATGTGCCCGGCTACAACCGACTCTCAGAACGGATTTTATTAACAATGTGCCCGACTACAGCCGACTCTCAGAACGGATTTTATTAACAATGTGCCCGACTACAGCCGACTCTCAGAACGGATTTTATTAACAATGTGTCCGACTACAACCGACTCTCAGAGCGGATTTTATTAACAATGTGCCCGACTAAGCCGACTCTCAGAACGGATTTTATTAACAATGTGTCCGACTACAACCGACTCTCAGAACAGATTTTATTAACAAGCAGCAGAACTTTAAAGTCCATCCTCTGACGGACCTGCAGCCAGTGTAAAGACCTCAGAGCTGGACTGATGTGGTCCACTGTCTTGGTCTTAGTGAGGACTGGAGCAGCAGAGTTCTGGATCAGCTGCAGGTGTCTGACTGATGTTTTAGGTAGAACCTGTAAAAACACTGTTACAATAATCAAGCCGACTAAAGATGGAAGCTGGACTAGATTTTCCAGGTCCTGCTGAGACATCAGATCTTTTACTTTTGATATCTTCTGAAGGTGATAGTAGGCGGACTTTGTGGTTCCCTTCATGTAGTTTTCAAAGTTAAGGTCTGAGTCCATCACTAGACCCAGATTTCTGGTCTGGTTTCTTGACAAAAAAATCTGTAAAGAGTGATGAAGACATGTCAGTGAAGCAAGTTTTGTTAATGAAGTACCTTTGAGATTTTGTTCTGCATGTCACACTGACTTGTAGTGTCAGCCTTTTGTTTAAAACGTATATCTGCTAGTCCCACCCCTACTTTTTAAAGGTCCTGATGAGACTGTTGCATTCAGTGGAGTCATTCTAAATATTCTGAAAGTCCATATTTTATATAACATGTTGTTATCAAATCTACAAAGAATATTGGATCTATTTAAAGCCGTAACATGACTCAGAAATTCCTAGAATGACGTAGATTCACATAGGGGGGAACTTGCCGGGTTTCTGATGTTTGTAAGAGTACTCCGGAGTGTTCTTAGCTAAGAACAAGTCCATAATACGAAGATTTTGGTGAATGCGACAATTTTCGTAAAATGTTTGTAAGTAGGATTTAAGAACAAATTATTGGTTCCCTTTCATGCATAAATGACAACGTCCGTTTCAAATGTTGTCTTTCGTTGACATCCTCATGTTATGCATGTTTTGCGTTGCCGTGGTTGTTGAGTCGATTCCTCCACTAGAATGCAGCGCTAAGTTCAGAGTTCAGTGTCATTTTCAGACAGCGGAGATGCATCGCTATAAGGTTGTTTACACTCAGCACGGCCTAAACATTCACATATAGTCTTGAAAAGCTCAAGAAATTTCTACATTTGTTGTGCTCGTCTTCATTCTTCTTCTGCTTTTTTGTTCCCTTCCTGATCCTCTTCTTCTCTGGTTTGTTCCTCGCCCTGGTCACCCGTCAGCTTTTCTGCTCAGCACCGTGATTTCCGGTGGTATTGCTTCATCTTCTGCGTCAAGCGACTGATAGCTAAGCTCCCTGAAAACGGAGAAAATTACGCGTGTAACCGACAGAGGACATACAAAACTGTCCATGCATCTGCGTGTCCGTCCGTCTGCGATCTGTCTTCGAGCGTAAATGAGCCTTTATATGTTTACACACTGATGTGAGGAGATATGGGTCATAGGATACGTTTAATTGTACTTTGATTTTATTTGTCCTTAAACCTTCTGTCCCTCATACATTTAACATGTTTACTTACGTACACTTTATTTCTCTTGTACAGACTGAAAGGACCACAATCATGACAGACTCCAAATATTTCACAACAAACAAAAAAGGTGAGTAGAGAAGTGTTGTTTTAGTAAGAAAAAACTGCAGATTTAAATCATTTCACTTAGTCTAATAAAACAAGTAGTTAATCAAAAACACAGCTTCATTTATTTAAGTTGTTTTAACATTATACTAATAATACTTTACTGAGCATGACGGTATGTTCAAACCTTCAACTCTTGGTTTAATTCTTCCTCCAGGTGAGATCTTTGAATTGAAGGCAGAGCTGAACAATGAGAAGAAGGAGAAGCGAAAAGAAGCAGTAAAGAAGGTCATTGCTGCTATGACTGTCGGCAAGGATGTCAGGTACACAGAAATCCTCCTGATCGCTCTGAGAGCTGAAAGCCACGTTTAATGTGTTTTAATTCCCCCTTAATTTAGAATAAAAATTAAATCCTCTTTAAAATGAACTTGTAAACACCTATTTCCAGATGAAAACGGCCGTTCCGAATTAAAGTTAAATCTGAAGTTACTGGCTAGTTTGTTCTGATTTTTAAATCTAATTTAATAATTTCTTGATCAGGTTCATTCTGCTTTAAATCGGTCCCGGCTGTTATGTGCGTGCTCGTTGGTATTCTACCTCCCTTCTCCGCCTCAGCTGATCAAAGTGAAGTAGTATGCTGGTGTTGAGCAGCTGCTTCAAAACTAGAATCAAATCAAGTGAAAATGGTTGTCATGTGGTCTTCCATGTCGTAGACAAAAGGAAAGAAGCAGGAAGTGGAGTTTGTCTTTTTTCCGGTAAATGCGCCATGTCTGCCCCTTGTCCGCCCCTTGTCCAATCAGAACACTTCCCAACCCCCACATCTTAAGCGGAATTTAATAAAAGTGGTTAAACATGTTTTCCATGTAAACCTCAATTCTGAATGAGTATTCCCATGTAAACGCTAAGCAGAACACTTTAATTCCAAATGATTTCATTCTGATTAGAACCGAACATCAGGTAACCATGGCCACTGTGAGGTAAAGGGATCAGCTGTGACTGAAAATCTTGTTTTGTCAGCTCCTTGTTCCCAGACGTGGTTAACTGCATGCAGACTGACAACCTGGAGCTGAAGAAGCTGGTCTACCTCTACCTAATGAACTATGCCAAAAGCCAGCCTGACATGGCCATCATGGCCGTGAACAGCTTTGTCAAGGCAAGGTCTTAAACTCTTTCAATCCATTTAAATGAACTGATCGGCAGTGAGAACTTTTTACTAAAAATCTCTTTGTCCTGAAATGCAGGACTGTGAGGACCCCAACCCTCTGATCCGGGCTCTTGCTGTCCGCACCATGGGCTGCATCCGAGTGGACAAGATAACAGAGTACCTGTGTGAGCCGCTGAGGAAGTGCCTCAAGGACGAGGACCCATACGTGAGGAAGACAGCGGCTGTTTGTGTGGCTAAACTGCATGACATCAATGCTCAGATGGTGGAGGACCAGGGCTTTCTGGACTCCCTGAGAGATCTCATTGCTGACTCGAATCCCATGGTAGGTGCTCCAACTTTAGCCTTATTTTTATTAATGGAAAGAAAGTTATAGGCGACTAAGCAGAATTGAAGCATGTATGCTTCTGTTGTAATTAGTATAGTAATTAGGGGTGTAACAAAATGCTAAAATCATGAATCAATACGAAATACGATTCAGGCTGATGATACGAAATACTCACGATATGAAAGAAAAACTGAAGAAATCACCTGATTAAGATAATGAATTTGATGAAAAACAATTTGACAGCAAAAGTTTAACAGTGCAATCGTTTGCTCTACAAATAAAGAATAATGTTAATTTTCTAATTTCACTGATTATTTTGATTATTTCTTAAACTTAAATGACAATATCACAAAAACTTTATCCTTAGAAGTCCTTATACATTTAGCTGAAAGAAGGTCAAGCCAAAAAAAAAACAGTCTTTTTGTCATTCAGTCTCTGTGTGCACAAACAAACAAACATTTCACCGTTTCATCCTCTTCTGTTCTTGTCTTAAAAATATAAAAGTTAAATGTTATATTTTGAGGTAATTTATAACTAGTGCAGAAATACAAATTCTGTAAACAAAAGAAATTCAAAAATTAAATTTTACTTAGTTTCTTCCTTCTGCGCTTACACAAGCATACGAAGGTTATTGCTGCCTGTTTACAGTAAAACACACTCTGACATATTTTTCTTTCTTTAGATTACAATACAAATGCAAACAAAATCTGAAAAGGTACTTTGTTGTAAACAATGAGGACAACTTGAAAAGGAAAACTAAAAATGAAATACTCCTCAGGGCTGCAGTCTAGATCAAAAAATGTCTGTTACAGCATGTGTAAGTTCTTCTGTAAATATGATATGTAAATATTTGCAAAAACAAATATTCTTCCTTAAGCAGACTTACACAATCATACAAAACTTATTGTTGCCTCTCTTAAGTACAAAATAACAGGTGCATATTCTTCTTGAAAAATGTCAACATATCAACATTTATCAGGTAGCAGTTGAGACATCTCACAATATCTGCTGCTGTTAAAATGCCTTCACCAGGAACTGTGGTGGCAGAAACATGGAGTAAAAGTGTGACTTCAATGATTTGCATCGGTGATCTGAGACAAACGTACCGGTAGCTTCAGTGTGAATCGAATACAGCTGCTGGCTGAAAGCGCAACATATCTTTATTAATGTGTCCGCGTCTCTAAAACCCACAGTTATATTAATCATAACATAGTTGATCCCCTCTGCAACTGTGTTTTCAAAGTGCCATGAACGCATCATCACTATCTTTTGGCGTTTTGTTATGAAAACAAACATAACGCTGATATTTTAGAAGCCTCGCTAGCAGCAGCAGTCAGCTGCAGCGTCCGACTCCTTTGGCATGTCTTCTCTTCTGACGCTGTGATGACAGCGTCTCCACCTGCTGCCACTATTCTGTCTTTCTGACACCAGTAATGTCCACGCCGTGTCCACCAGCTAAACATTTTTACGTTTGTCAATGTGGTCCATCAGGATCAAACAAAATTCCTCTTCTTTCGTCTTTTCCCTGCCGAGCCACCATGGAAACGATGTGATGAATATGTATTACAGGCGTCCACCTGACCATTTATAGCCACCATGTGGGCGTAGGAAGGCGCTCCCTCACGGGCGCCTGCTTTAGAGTTTATTCTGACTTATAAACAGAAACAGACGTAGACGTAGACGTTTGCACTATACCTGTAGTTTGTGTTGCTACGCACAGTTTGATGAATGAGGCACTAGGATGGATGGGGATGTCAGTGGAGTTAAGGAGGCTGCAATGCGACTATAATTGCGATTGAAGCATCAGTAAAAATTAGCGAAACCCAAGAAGCGTTGCAGTTGTTTAACAGAGGTGGGAACTGGCCATTCAGAAACGGCTCTGACCTTCTCAGGGTCCGTCCTGACCTAAACACCTCTCTGAGGTCATGTTATTCTGGTGGTATGACGGACAGATCCGGAGGATCAGGGCGATGGCTAGAGATAGATGAAGTCATGTGGCATAACACTCCATCCTTCCTTCCGGTTCTCCAGTCTAGATGGGGATTGTGGGAAGACAACCAGGGGTGTCCCAGAACTAATGGTAAATCAGGCGAGTTAAATTCCTGATGGTTGCCTGAATCTATGAGTTTGATTGGAATTGATTGTTGGGTGATGGAATAAAGAAGACTGCCATCCAAAACCCGAGCATGAACAGGAGGAGAGAGAGGCTCAAGATTTAGACCAATCTTAGTCTTACGCTTTGTCTACAAAGCTAGCCTCAGCTCCGGAATCCACTAAAGCCTGTACAGAGTGGGAAGAGTTTTCAACACAGGGCCGCAGGAATGAGTGTCTCAGTGTTGGGGATTGCCTTACTTTACTCGTGGTCGTCAGTACTCCCGCCGCTACTGACGGACCACTGCAGAGGCCAAGCTGAGGGAACACTGGCCAGGTCGGACTCTCTGACTCTCTCCCTTAGCCGATTGTCCACCTGAATGGCAAGGGAAACCAATTTGTCCAGATAATTCGTGCATCCCGGGTGGGGAGCTCATCCTTCAACCGGCGGAGAGCCTTGTCGTTCCAGCCCGAATCAGCAGCTCTGAAATCGACAGCAAATTCAGCAACACTTTGACTGATGGAGATTAATGAGTTGTTTTACTGCGTCACTCCCTCTCATGGAAGGATCAAACACTTTCTTTATTTCTTCAATAAATGCGGTATAAGACAGCTGTCTGAATCCCTGCCGGTCATACGCCGATTCTGCCCAGGACAGTGCTTTGCCCTCAAGGAGTCCTATTATGTAGGAGATCTTTGATCTGTCACTGACGTAAGTGAGCGGCTTCTGGTCGAACACAAGTGAGCATCGTAGTACAAAACCTCTTACCCAATTACCCAGGTCCCCGGCGTAAGATTTGGGATCAGGGATGTGCGTCTCTTTTACCACAGGATCAGACCGTGGTGAGGATAATCCGGAAGCAGGTGGCTGGTGAGGAGTGGGTTAAGGCAGATTTATGCTCGCGCAACTTCTGCGTGCGTATGGCTACGACATAGCTGACACTGGTGAGTTTGATCTCCACTCGAGCGTAGGGGAACGCATCGTTTTGGTGTTGTGTTGCAGTTTCTCCTCCTAACCTGAAGGTGGCAGCAAGGGTGGTATCGGCTGGTAAACTCACCAGGTCGGAGTTCTTTTGATGGTTCTCTTCAGTTCGGTGGTATTTCCTGTTTTAAAACAACAATGGCGTCCAGTATGGGTCAGTGTCTTTATTAGCTTGTGGAAGATAACGATGAAATAATTCGATCAGCCTCTCATCAACTGGATCCACTAGTTATTGTTTTTAGAAACGGTGTTACCACACATATTCAGCGAGAACATCCAGACATCCGACAGCACGTGATCCCAAACTGGCCAATCACAAAGGAGTACCTCAGCGTAACCGTCTGCGAAGCAGGGCTGCACATCAGGTCTGGTCAAAAATTGCCGGGAAGGCTGAGAGCTGTTACCACTTGGTAATCAACAATCTGGCGATGACTGGAAGGCTGAGCTGGTCTAATATACTCGCTGTGTGATTGCAGAATAAGATGCAGGTGAAGATCCTGGTTGCCAAGGAAACAGGCACGCCCACCATCGTCACACACCAGAGCAGGAACCACAACGTTAGAATAAAAACCGCATAAAAACAAATGGCATAAAAATTTTATCTAATGTAAACAGAAAAATCTTCTATCATCTGAAGGGAAAGTTAGGTGCATCTTGTAATCTGGGTCGGGGAGCAACATGCAGACTACCTCATTTGAAAAACAGTAGGTGAGTATGTGGGGTGATTAACCATGGCAGAGGGAGGAGAAAATGAAAATCCTGCTAATTCTAGTGTTAAATACATATTAGTTAAATGTTGATGTCTGAAGTTTTTGTTCACAACTCCATATGGAGTGTATGTTTGTGGTCGTCTTTTTACATTTTTATCTCGTGCTTCTTTGAATTTTATTTTTGTCTTTTTTTTTTTTTATTTCATGCTATGAAATTTTGTTACACCCTTAATAGTGATTTATTTTTTGTGGATTAGGTGTTTTTGTGTAAATTTCATTCGAATAGCATGATGAGCAAAACAATTTCTTTTGCAAATAATAAAACGACTTCACTTCTGCCCTTAAGGTCGTGGCCAATGCAGTTGCTGCCCTTTCAGAGATCAGTGAGTCTCACCCTAACAGCAACCTGCTGGACCTGAATCCCCAGAACATCAACAAGCTGCTGACGGCCCTCAACGAGTGCACAGAGTGGGGTCAGATCTTCATTCTGGACTGCCTGTCCAACTACAACCCCAAGGATGAGCGAGAAGCCCAGAGGTATCATTCATTTAATCTTTCCATCAAATAACACCAACACTTGTAGCTGTGTTCCCTTCCTTTCTGAAATATTGGCGCTCTTCCCTGATTCAGAGAAAGCTTCTCTTTTACCTTCTCCTGCTCTTGTCTCAAAGCATCTGCGAGCGGGTCACCCCTCGCCTTTCTCATGCCAACTCGGCGGTGGTCCTGTCAGCTGTCAAGGTCCTGATGAAGTTCCTAGAGCTGCTGCCGAAGGACTCTGACTATTACAACACACTGCTGAAGAAGTTGTCCCCCCCGCTGGTTACCTTGCTCTCTGGAGAGCCGGAGGTCCAGTATGTGGCTCTGAGGAACATCAACCTCATTGTCCAGAAGAGGTCTGTGATCGGAACTGCAGATACTTGATCAACGTTTAAGAATTTAAGCACAATGAAATTAGTTTTTAAATAATTTAAAAATTAAAAAATTATAACACGTGTAGCTAATAAATCTGTTGGGATGGTTTTAAATGTTGGCAAGTCTCAGGAGGAGGTTTTTACCTTACTAGGACACACATTTTTAATTTTGTCCTTATTAGTGTTACACACAACCTAAAAACAAGATATTGTCTTACTTTAATGGCAAAAACTGTGTGTTGCTTAATTAAAAAGAAAAGTCATTATCTTGTATTCGGGCCACTCTGAATGTGTGCAGGCCTGAGATCCTGAAGCAGGAGATCAAGGTGTTCTTTGTCAAATATAACGACCCCATCTATGTGAAACTGGAGAAACTGGACATCATGATCCGCTTGGCCTCCCAGGCCAACATTGCTCAGGTACCTTTTGGGAAATGCAGCTACACGGGATCTTTGTTATAAGGATGATTTTTATTTTGCAGCATGTTCCCTTTGAAGATTTTTCAAATTCCAGAAACGTGTCTGGCCTTTCAGGGCTCAGGAGAAGTAAAGTCGTAGTGAATCAGACCACTCGCCTTTAATTGCTCAAAAATGGAGCTTAAAGAGTTTTTACTCTTACTTGCAGGTTTTGGCTGAACTGAAGGAATATGCCACAGAGGTAGATGTTGACTTTGTGCGTAAGGCTGTGCGCGCCATCGGTCGCTGTGCCATCAAAGTTGAGGTAAGAACTGTAGGAGTAGCTTACAATGACTTTATTCACACTCTGTTTCATTTAGTGTGTCTTGTGGCAGCAGCACAGTACTGTTAGCACATCTTTCGACAAAGACTCCAAACTAGGATGTTGAACTCAGTTTGCAAAAGTTTATGATGCTGCTGATGTAAAATTCCTGTTAAATGTTAATGTGGCTGTAACACTCATCACCTTTCTACTAATTACTGTTGTTAACATCAAGTCCAGGTCAACCGTGCTGGTTTTACACTGAAACTAGGACTTGTGTTAGGAGTTATGACCCTTTACCTTTACATGTAATCTTGAGATGCATGTGTCCTGTTCTTCTTCAGCAATCCGCTGAGCGCTGTGTCAGCACCCTGCTGGACCTCATCCAGACTAAGGTGAACTACGTGGTTCAGGAGGCTATTGTAGTCATCAGGGACATTTTCCGCAAGTACCCAAACAAGTGTGTTTCCCCTTTGAGCTCCTCAAAGCCGCTCCACAAATACACTAAGTAATCAATCCTTGTGATGAATTTTATTAATGTAGCTGAGTTTATGTTAATTCTGCTGTTCCTCAGGTATGAAAGTATCATTGCTACTCTGTGTGAGAATCTCGACTCCCTGGATGAGCCGGATGCTCGAGCTGCCATGATTTGGATCGTGGGAGAGTATGCAGAAAGGATCGATAACGCTGACGAGTTGCTGGAGAGCTTCCTCGAGGGCTTCCACGATGAGAGCACCCAGGTGAGCTTCCCAGATACACAACTAACCAAAAAACGAGCAAAAATGAGCAAGAAAACCCAAAACAATCCAATTTATAGGTTTAAAAGTGATTAAATGGGTGTGAAGGAGTATTTTTTTTTTTTTTTTTTTTTTTTTAGAAGCAGTATTACAAATGCCTCTGAAAAACTGCCCTGGTGACCTAAAGGCTAAATAATTAGGATTTTTTCCTGTAAAAATAATTTAAAATGTTCTCATTTGCTGCGAGGGATGAAAGGAAGCTTCCGTATAAATAATCTGTCTCCTACATCAACAACGTCTTTGTCAAGTTTTTCTCCTTCAAAATAAGAGTTCCGTGCCAGAATAACTTGGGTGCACCGTGTTGCTCTTTCCTACTTCCTGGTTCCTTAGCCAATCATATGTGACTCCCCACGGTTGCCTAACAACAAGAAGGCAGCGTTTGGTATTTTATGTTGGAAAAAGAGCAGCAGCCTGCAGGTATGGAAGCTGGTAAAAGAAGCTACCAGAAATAGTTTCAGAAAAACCTAAAAAGCCTCGGCATCCTGCTAAAAAAGCAAACCACCAAAAACGGAATAAAATGAGGATCAATGTTGGAGAATCTTTTGAAAGGTGGAGAAGTCTGAGCTGGCTAAGTTTCTCCTCCACAGGTAAACACCAGAATTTTGCTTAAATTAACCAAAAAGTTTATCTTGATTTACAAAGATTTTAGTCTAATTTATTCCTCTGCACTCGTTAAATGAATGTGTGTGACTGTGTGGACGTATTAGTGGAGTAAACTGGTGGCCTGTTAGTTTACAACAACAAATGTAATGATGTTTGGGCCGAGTGAAAACTGTGTTTGTCCTTATTAACTTAAAATTAAGTTAAATAAAATTAAAATTAAATTAATATCAAATTAATTCATTAAGTGAGACTGAGGGAAAACATTTGTTAATTAATGTAGATTTGTTTACACTCTATTTTAACGTAAATTAGCGCGTGAAATTAGCGCTAGCATTGCAAAGCATAGCAACTTCCTGTGTGTGAATCATCTGCGCTCCTCATCATGATGTTTGCTGGCGCTAAGTTCTCCGTCCTTCATAGACTGTATAAAAGAACCGTCCGCTCACAAACCGCCAACCTACGCGAAACTCTGCGAGGGGAAGAACGTTCTCCGTGCTTTTCTCTTTCAACTGCAGTTCTGATTTGAAACACTGGGTGTCAACGCTACTTATTTCACCTTTAAATCAATCTACAAAAGACCTAAATCAATCTATATATGAAGTGAGTGCAGTTTCACGTTATTAAAAGCAAATTGGCATTTTTGACCACTTGGAAATGATAAGGGACTGGTACACCATCTACCTGCACTTAAAAGATAAATTCCTGCCTTGTTTTCTCGTGTAGCTGGTGTTTGTAAGCTTTGTAGATGTTAGACAGCATGTACACTTGCCAATCTGCTTCAAAGTCTAAGATGAACATGAATGAATACCACTGACACCTGTGACTAAATCTCTCCTCAGAGCTTCTTTTCTTTATGTTTATGCTCTGGGGATGTTTCTGTACCAGGTGATCTTGCTTCTTCCGTCTTTTGCAAAAGAATCCACCTGAACCTAACTTCACATTTCTTTTATTTCTTTTGTATTTCCATACTTTGCTTTTCTCACAAGGATAAAAGGATCAGGACTTTTAATAAGTTGAGTTTATGCTTTTGTTTGCAGGTCCAGCTCACTCTGTTGACTGCCATCGTCAAGTTGTTCCTTAAGAAGCCATCCGAGACTCAGGAACTGGTGCAGCAGGTCCTCAGCTTGGCTACGCAGGTGAGTCTTTCTCTCTGAAGAAGTAGCTTTTAGAAGTTTATGTTCTCCTTGTTGGATGTTGCTGCTTGTGTTTCTGCTCTTACAAAGACCTGTTTTTTATTTTTTTTGAAGCTCCTACATTCACTTTCTAAGAAGAAGCAAATTTTTGACCACTTCTAGTTTTAGTTGTCTATTTCAGTTTTACCCATCTCCATAGTAACCACATGACCTCCATGTTCCGTCATGTGTTGACCTTTCTAGATTAAATTTATTTTCTTTTGTCCTCTAGGACTCCGACAACCCTGACCTCCGTGACAGGGGCTACATTTATTGGCGGCTGTTGTCGACTGACCCCGTGACTGCCAAAGAGGTGGTGCTGTCAGAAAAGCCCCTGATCTCCGAGGAGACAGACCTGATTGAGCCCACCCTGCTAGATGAGCTGATCTGCCACATTGGGTCCCTGGCCTCGGTCTATCACAAACCACCCAGTGCCTTTGTGGAGGGAAGCCATGGAATCCACCGGAAACACCTTCCTGTTCAGCACAGCAGGTCAGACACAAACATACGGTACATATACACACAGACTTAGATCTTACTTTGTTTGGCCTAATTGTGTATAATGGACATAATGATTGATTTTTACTTTTTTTCCACCTACTTTTCAAACTGTAGTGCATCATGATGAACTTTCACCTGGTGCTAGTAGCATGTGAGATAGGCTTACAATCTACAGGATGTAGATGTGCCGAAATTCCAGCGTGTTGCAATTTGTGATGGGAGAAAGCTGGATACATGCATGAATGAGACCTCTTTCTCTGAACCATGGCCATCATTTAACCGTTATTGTTCCTCCAAACATGACTCTTGGAGTCTAAACGTTTCTCAAAAAATAAACAAATCTTTTGGTAGCGTTTTTTAGAATAAGATAAATTATTCTCACTGTCTCTGTATGTGAACTGTCATGTGGTTGCTAGGTTACCTTCCCTCTTTTGAATCCACCAACCAGGGCTTTTGTTTGTCTGTACAACTCTGGCACAACTGTGTCTGCAATCGTTTGCCAAGTTGGGATCTTGTACCGAAGTTCCGAGGACTTTTACCTTTTGGAAGAACCTGGCATTGTTGATGATGCTATACAGCCTTGTAGTGGTGTCCAGCTCCAATCCTCGAGGACCACATTCCTGTAGGTTTTTTTTGTTTATGTATCCCTGTTCCAACAAATCTGACTCAAATGAATGAGTCGTTGAGCAGAACTTCATATGCTGTTGGATCCATTTGAGTTGAGTCAGGTGTGTTGAAGCAAGGACACGTTGAAAACCTGCGGGACAGTGGCCTTCGAGGACTTTGGACACCCTGGCCTTAAGGCCTTTGCAGCAAAAGCTCTAATCATCAGGGGCCGTATTCCTAAAGATTCTTAAGCAGAGAGTTGCTCCTAGTGGCCAAATTCTAAGAAAATTCTGAGAATCATGATGTTTTCTTAGAAATTTCCCCTAAAAGTGAGGAGTAGATCCTAGTAAAGATAAAAACTATTTCTAAAGAATCTGAGCTCTTAACAGAGGTGAGATCCGTTAAGAGCAGGGAAGAGGACTTTTGAGTTACTTAGGAGTTTCCTAAAGGCGGATTTACGGTTGCGCTGCATTTGCGTCTGCATAACCGCTGTAGGCTCGGCGCAGCTCCACAGAGGCCCGATGCGCACCTCTTCCAGACCTGACGTGCACCCCTGCTTCGCAGACGGTTTCGTGGAGGTTCTCCTTTGTGATTGGTCAGTTTGGAATCACGTGTTGCCAGATATCTGGTTCTTCTCGCTGAATTTGTGTGGCTGTCACCTTCAGGTTAGGAGGAGGAACTGCAACACAACACCAGAATGATGCGTTCCCCCAACGCTCGAGTGTTAGAGCAAACTCACCAGCGTCAGCTACACCATAAACGACCGTAGACGCCGATTCGAGCATAAATCCGGCTTAAGCAGAGGACAAAGTGGCGGACAAAGAGGCAGGAGAGATATTCTCCAAACTAGGAATGCATGATATATCGGCATTAATATCGGTATTGGCCGATGTTAGTCATTTGTTAACATATCGGTATCGGTCCGATAAGCAAAACTGGGCCGATATTAACAGCCGATATTTATTTTCGTATAATTGCTGATTGTGGACGTGTGTTGGAAGGTTTGGCCATGCAGCCATGTTTGGACATGTGACAGCGATGCAGCACTACATTGTGGGATGTAACTGAAGCAAGAAGCAATTTCAGCTGTGAGGTAATTTTTCACGGTGTAAAAAGAAGGTACTCGAAAAGCAGTATGCAATATCTACAAAGTCGAAGTAATGCGAGGAGGATGCCGTGTCAACTCGTTCAGCACCACAAATTTGATATGTCATCCGAAAAACTGCCATCCAGAACTTCACAAACAATGGTGGGAAGCTGACACCCCTAATGTTTGCCTTATTTTTACTTTGTACATAATTTGATAATCTTAAATCTTTTAAAACAAAATATATATATCGACATCTGTAAATATCGGTTATCGGCCATAACAACAATATTAATATCGGATATCGGTATCGGCCAAAATTTTCATATTGGTGCGTCCCTACTCCAAACACTGGATGACAGTGAATTATTAAACGTTACAGACTGGATTGTGCAGGAATCATATTTGTGTAAAATGTACCTCAAAAAACACTTTAATTCTCATTGACCAGCTGAGCCAGGAGCAAACACTGTTCCTCTGTCTAGCTGGTTTCCTTCTTCTTTTCTTCTCCATCTTTGTTCTCTGGTTTATCTGAATACCAACCAACTCTGCTTCTTTTAGGCCGGTCAACAATCACACACAGTGGTGGAAGCCTTTTTACCCTCGTTAATAAAAAATTGGAGTTGAAATGTTCAAAGTTGAAAGTGCAACAACAACCAGCGTGGTAAATAAATGAAAGTAAAAAAAATAGAAATATCAGTACCAAGCGGGTCTGAGTTTCTACATTTTCTGCAGGATCATTTTAAAGTACAGCTTAGCATTTATATAACAGATTTTCTTTTATGTTAAATATTATTTATAATTACACAGTTTTCATATAAATCAGATTCTATGATTAAGTTTATTGATTTGACGTCATTCTATGTCCATTTTCACCGAAGGTGTGTCTAGCTTTTAGGTTCAACCAATCACAGCTTTAGAAATGATGACTCATACCGAGCAACGAGGTCAACCACACCTCCTCACTAAGACAAGAGTTTCTGTCCATCCCTTGCTCAGAGCTCTCTGAGAATGTTCTGGAAACACTCCTAGGCTAAGACTCTTTGCTTGGAATTTTAAGGTTAAGTTAGAAGCTCTCTGAGAGGATTCTTAGCATCTTTATCCCGGCCCCGGTTATCTGCTGAGCGCTCTCTCACGTTGATAGCAACTTTTTCATGGAGTCTTTGACCTTTGGTTGGCCTGAGTCAATAGTTTTTATTTGGCTGTGAACCAGAGCTAACGTTAGCTCAGCTTGCCATTGGCTAATGTGCTTCCTGACGTTATAGAATATTTCATCTTTGCATGACAAGCTTTACAGATGGCGTGGGTCTTATCCGGCTCCAGGTACCTCTTAAAATCCAAAGTCTTGCCAGATATCAGCGTTTAAATTTAGTGCGTCTTTTTTTTTTATCACACATTGGCTGCTGCTGCTTCCCTCAGCCATGCTGCATGTACTGTGCAAGTGTCTGCAACCGTGTATTTATTTTACCCACAATGCATCCAACACTTTGTTTTTAATTGAAAACTTTTTTATCGAACAGAAGTGGGTAAAAGGAAAAGCTGCCCACCATTATTTTGACTTTAAAAATCAATGATGTGAAATAACAGCATCGATTTGGAACCGTGTCAGTGCTGATATATTGCTTTTGAATTTAATCTTTAATGTTTCAGTCCTTAGCTCTAGGTTGTTCAACCGGACTACATTGCTTGTGGGTAATATACTGTTTTTAAACCTACTGTGTCCACTCACTTCTCCTGTGACAGCATCGACACAGGTGAGAGCCCAGTGAGTAGTGGGCCAGCCGCCACCGCCATGGACCAACCACATGTGATCCCCAGCCAGGGTGACCTGCTGGGTGACCTTCTGAACCTGGACCTTGGCCCTCCAGTTAATGTACCCCAGGTCTCCTCAATGCAGATGGGTGCAGTGGACCTTCTCGGAGGAGGCTTGGACAGTTTGGTAAGCATTCTCACACACACACACACACACACACACACACACACACACACGTATAACTGATGTAACGGTAGAGTGGAAGCATTAATGAAACTCAGCTGAAGATCTAATCAGATTTGGTGCCTTTAGAATTAGAAATTTAACCTGACAATAAGTTAATTCCAGTGTAACGGCTGAACTAACTTCTTGTACATTTTAGTCCTTTCATTGGATTTGATGTTTGACTAGTTTTTGTTTATTTTAAAAGAAATTTCAAACATCACCTGAATTTTTTAAATGTTATAACCATGAATAACATTGGCTTATATATTTTGGCTCATATATTTTCTTTTGTTATTGTTTATTTTAACACTTCTCCAAGCCGCTGGATTAGCTGGATTTCTTCTGGCAGATTCATTTTTGATGTCTAACCCACCATGCAGAGTTAATATTTCTCCATAAAGTGAGGGCTCCTCTTGATGGGATGCGGTTGCTAAGAAAGTCTTTGTCTTTGTCTTTGTTTGTTTGGTCTGTCTGTGATGTTTGGATGCTGTCTTTGGGGCCTTTCCTCTTCTCTCCTGTAGCTGGGGGGAGACCTGGGCGGAGGTGTTGGGGGAAGTCCAGCAGTAAGTCAAGCCGTTCTGTTCGGCCGCTCAGCATGTCGCATGCTTCCAGATTTCAACCTACCACACTCTTGTTTGATTTTTTCCTCTATTTATTTATACTTCACTCACACATGTTTTGGATGTTTTAGCCCATTTTCAGGCTGAGAAAAGTCACCCCAGCATTTTCTTTCTCGCTAGTTACCATTACACACTGAAGTAACTTGTAGAGATAGTATAATGCAGGATGGACAGTAGTAAATGATTTGTCATTCCTTTGAACCCGTCGCTCAGCTGTTACAAGAAAGTTTGATTTTAGTGTTTCTTGGCTAATTATTTCAACTCTTGGCCACAAGTTACAAACACTGAACATTATTTTTGGGCCTTATGGGTGACCAATATATTGAACATACTCGAAAAGAATATAAATTGTTAGAGTGGTGTTGTAAGCAATATAAATGTGATTTTCTTTGTACTTTGGCTTCTCTCACTTTCTGATATTGCCCTGCTCACACAGCAGACAGCACACTACCACTTCCATGCAGAAGACCTGCAAACATGTGTTGTTGTATCAGGAAAGTCATTAAAGAAGCATAGAGACAGCGAAAGAAAGTAAGTGTATGGAAGTGGAGCTGCACGATTATGACCAAAATAATAATCACGATTATTTTGATCAATATTGTAAACACGATTATAAATCATGATTATTCATCGTGTTTGGAAAAACATGTACTTTTATTGTACCTAATGTAAACAAACTATGTGGCAATTTTAGTTAAAAAAATTAAACTTTAAATTAGAATAGATGATAAATAATGTAAAAGAATTACATTCACCATTAATTTTTGAGAAGTTAATGTAAATTATGAGGCTACAAAAGATGCTAAATTAAGAGCCAATCGGGAGCCGAACATCCCACCACTAGTATAGTTGTAATGGATGCTTCCATGGAGCGGGGTGTCATGAGAAAGTTTTCAGCAAACGTCCAAAAGTCTCCAATATCACCAGAAAACGTCCAAAAGTCTCCAATATCACCAGAAAAAGTCCAAAGGTCTCCACTATCACCAGAAAAAGTCCAAAGGTCTCCAGTATCACCAGAAAACGTCCAAAAGTCTCCAATATCACCAGAAAACGTCCAAAAGTCTCCAATATCACCAGAAAACGTCCAAAAGTCTCCAATATCACCAGAAAAAGTCCAAAAGTCTCCAATATCACCAGAAAGCATCCAAAAGTCTCCAATATCACCAGAAAACGTCCAAAAGTCTCCGAAATCACCAGAAAAAGTCCAAAAGTCTCCAATATCACCAGAAAACGTCCAAAAGTCTCCAATATCACCAGAAAAAGTCCAAAAGTCTCCAATATCACCAGAAAACATCCAAAAGTCTCCAATATCACCAGAAAACATCCAAAAGTCTCCAATATCACCAAATGAAGTTGGTAGATTTGTCGCTTGTCACTTTTTTTGAAAATAAGTTGCTAGAATCGAGTGAGAACTCGCTAGGTAAAGCGACAAAGTCGCTACGTTAGCAACGAGCTGCCGACTGTAAACGGGGCGCGCCCTTGTTCTTTAGGCAGCTTCATGAAGCCTTGGCCTTGCCTTCGCCCCCTGGTGGTTGGCAGACTATTGGTTGAGAACGGTGTGATCAGAGATGCAGCAGAGCCGCATTTTGAATGTAAATATCGTTGACGATCAGGTTCATTTAATTGTGGCCACCAAAATCATGATCATGATCAAAATGCGATTAATTGTGCAGCCCTACATGGAAGTAAGCTAGTTACAAGCATTAAGAGATAGAAGCTAAATGTAAGGTTATGTCCACACGGCACTGAAGCCAGTTCAGGTGTGAAAACTGTTCAGGTGGCAAAAATTAGGAGAAAGGCTTCAACGTCCCCACGAAACTGCTATAGTACAAACTACAAGGCTGTGGGGGGCGCTATGATGATTAAAGAGTAACACTCCAGAGCTAGAGGAAGACGTAGTGCATGCACAGAAAAATATCTGCTTGCTCCCAAGCGGGATGACTGGGGAAAAAAGTAAGAAAATACATGGTCATAAGGGAGCCCCATGTGTTAGAGGAGGTTTTAAAACATTAATATATATTATGTATTACAATAAAGCCAAAAATATTGTAATATTAGTTAGAGACCATATCTTCCAGCCGTATTTCAGCTTTACGCCCCTGATAGTCTGACTCCTGTTTATAATCTGGACAAACGTAAGCACCTGCAATCGTCAAGCTGCACATGGACATTGATTTATCAGATTTTAGTGAAGTTTTGACATCAGTTTAACTTCAAGTACTTTGATCAGCCAAGCGTGTAGTAACTGGGTTTGCCAAGAATAAGCATTTCCATCTGCATATTTAACCCATAAATAGTGAATTTAATAATCAATCCATTTTCTATACTGCTTAGTCCAATTTAGGGTTGCAGGGGAGCTGGAGCCTATCCCAGCAACTAGCAGGCAAGAAGCAGCGTCGCCCGTCTACTGCAGGGCCAACTCAGACACACAAACCACCAGCCACGCTCAAAGTCATTCTTAAGGAGAATTTACAGTAAAAAATGATGCATGTCTTTCGACGGTGGGAGGAAGTGGGAGAACCTGGATAGAACCCACGCATACACATGGAAAACATGCAAACTCCACACAGAAAGGCCGCCGTTCACACCTCCCCCACCGAGGATCGAAACAGTTACCAGGGACCTCCTTACCGCGAGGCTGCGGTGCTAACCACCGCACTACAGCCCATTTTTAAAAAATTTATTTAATTTCATAAGTTATAGAAAATTTCACATCTCAGAATAAACAATATAGATATGACACATAGTTATAAATGTAATAAAACATTTGACCTCAAGTTTTGTAATTAATGGGCTAAAACACACAAAACCACCTAAAATCCTCATAATTAAACTCGTGATTTTGGTCACATTTTTTGGGATTTTGATTGATCTCATTCTTGATCTCTAAGGTTTTCTTTCTCTTAATTTGGCTTTACTAAATATACTTGTATTTGTAGGTAGTTTGTAGGTTTCTATGTAGTTTCCAGAGATTCTTTCTTAATTCTGACTTAAAGTGGTTGGTTTATGTGTGTGGCGTTCTTTTGTTTTTGTGTTTTTGCGCATGTGTTTGTGATTGTTTTAGGTTGGCCAGAACTTCATACCATCATCTGTCCCGAGTACTTTTGCTCCGTCACCTACACCTGCTCCTCCAGCTGTCAGCAGCGGCCTCAACGACCTGTTTGAGCTTTCCACCGGCATGGCCGTCACCACCGGAGGCTACATAGCTCCAAAAGCTGTAAGTCCACCCAGATTAAAGAAATACTTCTGTTTCTTTTGAAGTGGGGTTGTTTGAAGTATTTAAAATACTCTTTTAACTATCTTGCATGGGTTGGTGGGGTCTTAGTTTGGAGAATCGGGAAGAATTTGTGACGATAAAAATGATAATTTTTGCTCAGGGGCCATGTTAGCCGAGCTAACAACTTCACAGACCAGACGTCGTGTCTCTGTTGTATTAGATGTGATTGACTTTGTCAGTTTGCTTCTAAACTAAAAAAAACTTCTGTGTTGAAATATTGTCCATGGTCTTCATCAAACGATGGAAAAATCAACTATATCCTGTTTAATGTCACCACTGTTTAATTTTTTTGAGGCTTAATTTTTTGATGGCAAAATTTCCCTTTTCAGGTGAGCCTAGTCTGAGCAGCAGCTGGCTGCAGTTTACTCGTTGTTTGCAAGCGACTTCGTAGAAAAACATGCCCAAAGTCTCGTATAACAGCACTGCTGCCTTTCTCTGGCGAGTCTTAATCTGGAACCACAGTCATCACTGTTCACTTACAGAGAAAAAAGACAAGACTGTTAGAAGAAATGTTCATATCTGCCTGCAGCACCTGTTATCCTCCTCAGATCACCTCATCATGACCTCATCATGACCTCATCATGACCTCATAACCTCTGCTTCTGTGCTCTGGTTGGTTCTCAGATGTTTAAGGAGCTTTGTTGTCTTCCCGCACATCAAGCTGTTTGTGGAGCAGAAATGTCTCCACACATGACAGCGCTGCGGAATGATTGATGGCTGATCAGTGTGTCAATGACGTGCTGCGACGCAGCGCCTTACTTTGCATATGAGGTGGAAGAAGTAGTTCCTGATTATCCTTCCATTGTGTTCATGTTAATGATGATTATTGATGTGAGGAGATGTAGTATGAATATTCAAGTTTGAGTATATAAATAGTTGGTATGGGAGGAATTGATATTTCAGTATCAATCCACACATCACTGCTAATTAGTCTCTATAGCATTTACTTTATTTGTTTTATTACAGACACAGTGGATAAATGAAATGAATGAAATGAAATGAAATGAAATGAAATGAAATGAAAAATACTTTATTAATCCCAAAGGGAAATTCAATATTGTAGTAGTAGTAATTTTTTTTTTTTTTTTTTTTTTTTTTTTTTTTTTTTTAAACAATCACATTAATTAATTAAGGGCTTTGTTCTTCAGCCTGATAGCTGCTGGAAGGAAGGATCTTCTGTATCTCTCTGTCTTGCATCGGACTTGAACAAGCCTCCCACTGAACACACTCTGTTGTTTCGTCACGGCGTTGTGTAGAGGGTGTGAAGGATCTTCCATTATCTTCGTCAGCTTGTACAGAATTCTTTTTTTGATGATCAACTCCAGCGGCTCCAGAGTTACTCCAAGCACAGATCCAGCTTTCTTGATCAGTTTGTTAATTCTTTTCAAGTCTCTGGTTCTGATGCCGCTGCCCCAGCAGATTGCTGCAAAGCTGATTGCACTTTCAACAACAGACCTGTAGAACATTTGCAACATTTTGGTGCAGACGTTAAAAGATCTCAGCTTCCTTAAGAAGTAGAGTCTGCTCTGACCTTTCTTGTAAATGTACTCAGTGTTGCTTTTCCACTCAAGTCTGTTGTCCAGCTGAACTCCAAGGTACTTGTATTCCTCCACCACCTCCACCTCCTCTCCCATGATGGAAACAATTCTATGTGTGTTCTTGTTCCTCCTGAAGTCAACAATCATCTCCTTTGTTTTCTTGGTATTCAAGATGAGATGATTGTCACCGCACCATTTCACAAACTGACCGACCAGTTCTCTGTACTCTGCTTCTTGTCCATCACTGATACACCCAACAACTGCTGAGTCATCAGAGTATTTCTGCAGATGACAGAACTCAGAGTTGTACTGGAAGTCTGAGGTGTACAGCGTGAATAGAAATGGTGAAAGTACAGTCCCTTGTGGTGTTCCAGTGCTGCTGACCACCATCTCAGACACACAACCTTTCAGTCTCACAAACTGTGGTCTGTTTGTGAGGTAGTCGTAAATCCAGGTGGTTGTGGAGGGATCCACCTGGAATTTCTGCAGCTTCTCACACAGCAGAGCAGGCTGAATCGTATTAAAAGCACTTGAGAAATCAAAGAACATGACCCTCAAAGTGCTGCCTGACTGGTCCAGATGAGAGTGGGCTCTCTGAAGCAGGTATATGATGGCATCTTCAACCCCAAGCCCATTACGGTATGCAAACTGTAATGGGTCCTGAAAGGTGTTCACCTGCTTGCTGAGGTGAGCCAGTAAGAGTCTCTCCAGGACTTTCATGACGTGAGATGTCAGGGCGACTGGTCTGTAGTCTTTTGGTTCAGCTGGTTGTGGTTTTTTAGGCACTGGAACAAGGCAGGATGTTTTCCACAGCACCGGGATTCTTTTCTGGCTCAGGCTGGTGTTGAACAGGTGCTGGAGAATCGGACATAGCTGTTTTGAGCAGGTCTTGAGAACTCTGGGACTGACACCATCTGGACCTGCAGCCTTGTTCTGGTTCAGTTTCACCAGTTGTTGCATGACTTGGTTACAGGAGACAGACAGAGTGGAGGTGGAGGCAGAGGAGGTTTCAGGAAGTCCTGATGTGGAGGGAGATGAGGTTGTGTCCAGGTCCTTGACTGAGCTGCAGGGTGACAGAGTGGAGGTGTGACAGGAAAGCTGTGGGCTCATGGAGGGTGTGTGGCTAGTTGGGGTTGAAGCAGGAGATGAGCTAAACCTATTGAAGAACATGTTCAGTTCATTCGCTCTGTCCAGACCTCCATCAGTCTGATCCTCCTTTATCCCGAAGCCAGTGATCTTCTTCATTCCTGACCACACATCCCTCACATTGTTTTTCTGAAGCTTACTTTCCAACTTCTTCCTGTAGTCCTCCTTGCACTTCTTCGTTTGTGTTTTAAGTTGTTTTTGTGTGGACTTCAATAACTCCCTGTCTCCATCCCTAAAAGCTTTCTTTTTGATGTTCAGCAGCTTTTTCAGGTCACTGGTGATCCAGGGTTTGTTATTGGGGAAGCACCTCACTGTTCTTGTTGGAACGGTGCTGTCCACACAGAAGTTAATATAATCTGTCACACACTCAGTCAAGGCGTTGATGTCATCTCCATGAGGTTCACATAGGACGTTCCAGTCTGTAGCCTCGAAGCATCCTCTCAGAGCATCTTCAGCTTCATTAGACCAGGTTCTAATAGCCTTTCTAATGACTGGTTGTTGCTGAACGATGGGCTTGTAGGAGGAGGAGAGAAGAACTAGGTTATGGTCTGATCTTCCTAAAGGTGGCAGGGCAAAGGAGCTGTATGCATTTTTAATATTTGCATAAAATAAGTCCAACGTTTTGTTTTCTCTGGTGGAGCAGCTGACAAACTGTTGGAAAGTTGGTAGAGTTGCAGAGAGGGAGATGTTGTTAAAATCTCCAGAGATCGCCACAAATGCGTTTGGATGTTGTGTTTGAAGCCTGGCCACTACAGAGTTAATGACATCACAGGCTGCGTCTGGAGCGGTACCAGGTAATATATATACCAAGGTCGGTGGTATCTACGGCCATGGTGGAGCAGCCATAAACGTGGCTTGTATAACACAGCCAGACAGGCGCTGCCTCGCATGAAACTCAAGTCCAAGTAGATTAATCTGATGAAAAAGATTAGTTTAAATGTAAATGTGGGGAAGGAAGTTTGTACTTTTTACTTACATTGAATTCAGTGAAGCTGGAACTTAAAGTTTTTTTTTTTTCTGCTCAACATTCGTTCTTTAAATAAAGTTGTTCTCAAACCTCATTCTTGTTCACCATCATTTAAAGGCAATCATTAACATGTTAATACATTTAATGTGGTGTAGAGAGGGAAGCTGGAAAAGCTTGAGGGCACCTACATTTTTTTGTTGGTGCATCCAAACTAAAGTTAGACGCACCAGTGCAGAGAGTTGAACTGGAGCCCTGCACTTCATTTTATTGGCCAGTAGATGTCCTACAGGTCCTCGACACCTACTATCCTGCAGCTTTTAGATCAGGGGTAGCCAACGTTGGTCCTTGAGGGCACCAATCCGGCAGGTTTTCCAGATTTCCGTGCCCCAACACACCTGACTTAAACTAACAAGTCATTGTGGAGATCCTTATAGGCTGTTGGATCCATTTAATTTGAGTCAGGTGTGCTGGAGCAGGGAAATCTGGAAAACCTGCTGGATTGGTGCCCTCAAGGACCAACGTTGGCTACCCCTGTTTTAGATGCATCCCGTCACCAACACACCTGAGTTGTGCATCAAAGCCTTGAATCACCATTTCATGGGTGAAGTGTCAAAACTTCAACAAGCCTCAGTCAGTCGTTACTAGAAGCAGCCATGCCACGTTCAAAGTCACTTAAATCTCCTTTCTGACTCGTTCTGATGCTCAGTGAGAACTTCAAGTCGTCTTGACCATGTCTACATGACTAAATGAGTTGCTGTCATGTGATTGGCTGATTAGAAATTAATGTTACCAAACAATTGAACACGTTACCTAATAATGTCCCATGACTGTTCATGTATTACAGGATTACACACTGTGAGTAGAGCTGATCACACGGCTGCTTTTCACTAGGTTTGGCTTCCAGCAGTAAAAGCAAAGGGACTGGAGATCTCTGGAACCTTCTCACGCCGCCAGGGCCACATGTACATGGACATGACCTTCACCAACAAGGCCCTGCAACACATGACTGACTTTGCTATCCAGTTTAACAAGAACAGGTCAGTAAGCTCACTCAAAAGTCTTCCTCACTTTCTCTTGTAGTTTGAGCCAAATGTTCCTTAGAACTTGGCAGTTTAAAGACACCATTGTGAATATATTTTAATTTGTCCTTCATGCAGTTTTGGGATGATCCCCACTAGTCCTCTGCCAGTTCACACTCCACTGATGCCCAATCAGAGCATTGAGGCCTCTTTGCCTCTTAACACAATTGGGCCTGTCATGAAGATGGATCCACTCAATAATCTCCAGGTACAACAGCATGTTAAGTGTGTGTGACTGACTGACTGTGGACTCTGAAGTGTGTCCTGCAGCTTTGAAAATGTCTTTATTAGTCGCTTGTCAGCCATGGAGCACGACAGCAACACAAATCTAAAAGACCCCTTCTAGCTGGATAGTTCTTTTTTGTTAACTATTTTTAATTTAAAGTTGTTTCTGAAAAGCTGTTAGATAAAACCATTTCATTTTCAGTTTATAAATAAAACAAGAAACATCAAGTTTGCTGAGGTTTAGAAATCTGTCTTCATGTTTGCTTTTGGCTTTTTCATTAAGTTCGCCAATATTTGAAATTACTACAAATTGTTTGTGTTGTTTTTTTGTTTTTTTTATGTAGTTTCTTTTTGTTTTAATATGCCTAAATTGATTTGTGTTGCTCCAGCATGAAAAGTGCTTTATAAATAAAGTTTGATTGATTAGGTTTGACAGACTGATGTTGCATCAGGTCTGAAACTAACATCTGAACTCAGGTTGGACTGAGAAGACAGATGTTTGACAGCAGATGTAAAGACTCAAATCCAGCCGTGTGTGAGGCCCTTGGTTGGTTGGTTTGAGTCTAAAAATACAGATTGCTAAATATAATTTCAAATTCAAGCTTAATTCATACAAAAAGAAATGAAACTGAAAGTGTTTTGTATTTGAGGAGCAGCTGTGGTTGGTTTAACTTGGTTTTCACTCCTCAAGGCCCCAAAGTTTCATGCAAAACCTAAACGGAGAGGGTAAACCGTGAAGGAGGTTCAAGTGTAAAAAGGATTTAAAAATGGAAATGTAAGAGGAAATCACCCTTTAAATGTGTGAAATGGATAGGTATGTATAACCAAATTCATGAATAGTTTTTTCTCCTTTTACAAATCACAGTATTTAATAAGTTCAGACAATACCAACAGTAACCGTGCAGGGGATGCACATTCTCAGTAAAAGACATAAGAGGACATGCAGTGGACGGTGGTCGTCTGTGCGTGCAGTAAATGTGCCACGCTGGCTTCTTCTCCGTTAAATGCCCCCACGGTTCCTGGTGCTACAGCTCCATAAGTGTTTGGCTGCACATCCACACGCCCACTGAAAACAGACTGAAATCAGCTCGTGAAGGATGCAGAAGACGGACGGACGCTCCGGCCGTAGACGGACCCTTTAAAGAACCCTCAAAAAGCTGCCATAACCCGTTTAGACCTGGTGCAACATCAGTCTGTCAAACCGAACACTAACAGTTTATAGTCATTTCAAATATTGTGTTACCTGTTTAGATTTTGACATTATTTTTAACAATCTGTATTTTTATTTCACAGATTTGAAATTGAGCATTTTAGCATTTAGCTAAAACACTTTAAACCCTGTTTCAGTAAAGAGACTAGATCTTAATTTATCTGCTATTAACTAGATTACTGCTGTTTAGTGAATCTTTAGAACTGATGAAGTTTGTTCTAATCAGGATATCTAATGTTTAAACTTCTTTGTTTCTTCTGTGCAGGTAGCTGTAAAGAACAACATCGATGTCTTCTACTTCAGCGTACTCATCCCTCTCAACATATTCTTTGTTGAGGATGGAAAAATGGGTACGATTGCTATAGACAGTCTTCAAAGCTGGAATAAATGCTTTATGTTTGTTACAGTTCAAGACAGACTTAAAATAGAGAAATGCAGATTTCAGCTAAATAAATCTAATTTAGATATAAATCAGGACATAATACATGTTTTAAATACTCAGATGTGAAGCCAAACTTTTACTTTATTTGCTCTGGAAGTGCCAACTTTCACAATCTGTCTTGTCTTTTTGGTTTTGAATGAGATTTGTGAAGCTTGTGGTCACTCAGCCAAGTAGTAACAAGAGGATCTCCAAGAAGCTCAGATATGCATTTCCTCTGTTTATGCATCATATTCCTAAAAGCCTGCTTTGTGGCCCATGAACAATTTAAAACCACACCTTACACCCCGTACACATATGAACAGTTTACACATGTTAAAAGTCTGCTCTGACTGTTTTTTCTACATGACTGGTCTAATAATCTGTTTGACCTTGTTCAGAGCGACAGGTGTTCCTGGCTACATGGAAAGATATCCCCAATGAAAACGAGCTGCAGTACCAGATAAAGGACTGTCATCTAAACGCAGGTAGCTGCTTCACAATGCAGCAAAAAACTATGTCAGACAAGCAGAGTCGATCATTTTTCTTAGGATTCTTATATTTCTGACTTACTTTTAGGCTTGTATTTTTCAGCCTTTGCAGTCATTGGTTGTTTTTTTTTGTGTGAATTTTTTTCAGTGTCAGTGAACATAATTTATACCTGGTTTCTCTCTCTAAAGATGCTTTATTAAATACTTCTAAAATGCTCCAGCTGCACCTAAGACCTTAAACGTCTCTGTTTTCTCTTCCAGCTTCATGCCGTCTTTGGATAACTTTTGTTTTTACCTGTAACTCAGTGACACCTCCAGCTCCTTCTGCTTTTAGTAGCTACCAGTAATTGTGTCGTTGTCCTGGCAGCACCGTGGATTAAAACCAATCACGGTGGCTGATCATAGCTGTGACGTAAGCTAGTGTTTCTGGGATTTGGAAGGTCATTAAAGTTCATTAAAACCCTCATAGAGTTGATGTATCCTTTTACCTATAGAAGCTTTTTGTTAGTTCCTCCATTAGTTCTTGTTAGTGCCTTTAGTGACAACAGCCTGTTTACTTGTTTCTGTTTGTTCAGTAATGAGATGCTAGTAACATGTCATGGTTCTGGTTTCAGACACAGTGTCAGGGAAGCTGCAGAACAACAACATCTACACCATTGCCAAAAGAAACGTAGAAGGCCAGGACATGCTCTACCAGTCTCTCAAGCTAACCAACGGAATCTGGATCCTGGCTGAGCTCCGCATTCAGCCTGGGAACCCCAATTACACGGTACAGCATGATGTAGAAATAATTTCATACCACGTGAAATATTTAATTATTGGATGGTCATCTGCCAACATGTAGTCAGAAGAGTGTACCCAGAGATAAATGACCAACTCTCCATATGATTTTTTTACACACCTACAAAAAACAAAAAAACTTATTAGTTAATTGACTGTACGTCTCTCTAGTCTCTATAAGGGCAGTGATTTCACATACCACACTAGTTATATTTACTACTACTACTACTACTACTGAGCGTCCCATCAGAAAAAAAATGTCATGTAAACACCTTTCTCATCAGCCTTCTTTAGAAAATCTTTTCTATCTGATTGAGCGGGTGGTGTAAACTACAGATGACTAATCCATTCGTCCGTTGGTCCAAATGGTGCAAATGCAACTTCGACTATTTTCAACAAGTGACTGTTTTTGTTGGAGGAGAGCTGTTTCAGTACGCAGAGACATGGACAGATTACAGTGCTGTGTTTTAAGTCTGACCACCTTAATAGTGACGGCTGTCAAACTGATGGAGCAGCAAACAGAGAAACACACACACCGTTCATGAGTGTGTCTGGCATTTAGCACGTCTGAGCAGGTGACTTCACTGACATCACGACTAATCTGTTTTTATTAGCCAGGTTAAGGGATTTTTGAAGCTGACGGAAAGTTTCCGCTGAAAAGGAAAAAGATACGCACGTACACACACACTCCCTCTGATGTGTTTTTATGTGATGAGTTTCAGGAAAGACGGTGGGAACAAAATAAAGCTGCTAAAAGGCTTTTTTTTTTGGAAACTCTGAAATATTTCATACCCAGTTAAAACACAGTAAAAGTAGTAAATTAAAAGAAGCCTGATGCCATAAAACTAACCAAAACCACTGCTGGATAAATTATTCCACCAACACAGCAGAGGAACCTGGAAGACCTGATACATCGTTAGCAGTAAGTGCAATTAAACCTAAATAATGATACACAAACCATGTGGCTTATGAATGTTCACAAAGCTGGTGCCAGTTCTCTTTCAAGAGGATGATATAAATAGAAGAATAAAATCTCAACAGTCCGCTGGGCTCTGCTGTCAAACTGGACTTTACAGACTTCACATAAAGTTCTTCTCATTGAATGGACATATATTCATGTTTAGCTGATTTTCTGATCGTGTGGCTACACTTTTCCACACATTTGGATGGAAACCCAGATATTTCTTAAGTGTTGTCTCTGATTCCTCAGCTTTCTCTCAAGTGTCGGGCCCCTGAAGTGTCTCAGTACGTCTACCAGATGTACGACTCCGTGCTGAAGAACTGACCCGTCCAGCCAGACGGCGTCTCTGCTTCAACAAACATCGTTTCTTCATTTTGTGTGTCTGACTGCCAGAACAAGAGAAACCAAACCGCATATGATGAATGGTTAATAATCTGAAATATTGGGTGTTTTCCTCTGAGACATCAGCAGGTCAGTTTATAAAAAGTTAGTGTGAGAAATCGTCGTGTGGTTCAGCAGCTTGTTATGGTTCCTTTTTTATTTTATTTGCCATTTAATAGTGTTATTAAATCCTTGAATTCCACTCCATGTTTATGTTTACCTCCCAGTAAAAATCTATCTATTCCATCCATAAGTGAGTGTCTTAACGTCGTGACTGATGGTGAAACTGGCCTAAGAGAGGAGGGGAAAGATCCCCGTCTCACACAGCCGGTTTGTTTTTTTCCTTTTTTGCTTTGCAAGTTTTTTTCTGGTTCAGATTTATTTTTGATACTGGTTTTGCTTCAGTCTTACCTTTTGAAAACAATACCAATGTTAACTGTTTTCTTTTGCCTTAAATATGAAATGCGTTGCAACCAGGAGCTACTGCTGTTTTTTCCTGTTACAACATCTTTCAAATTTCATGGGTTATATTCAAAATCTGAGCAGCATTTATAAACCAACATTCCTTTTTCCTTCACTACGTGTAAAATACTGTTAGACTTGTACAACTTCAGAAAGCTGAAAAGAGAAAACCAGAGATAAACGCTGTGAGAGCCTCAGTAAAACTCTGGTATAACTTTGAAATCCTGGTGTTTCTTTTCCCGTTTAATAAAAAGTTTAATGGCTGCATTAACAGCACGATGATCAAATTAAAGCAGGCCCCACATGGATCTCTATTCACTAACATCTTTCACTCTTAATCCATCCTGTGTGAGGAGACGTTTAAGTGGAGAGATTCAAACTAAAGATGCTTTTGATTAAAGATGATGCAACACTTAAGAAGAAAATCACCATTAAACTCTGTTTTCAAACTTCTCTATCCACAAACCAAAGCAGCTGTTAAGGATGTAAATAGCATTCCCATCCTGTTAAAAAATGACATGAAAATCTTTAAGCATCCCATCTACTGCACACCTTTAGGCTTTCATTGTCATTCCTTTTTATTGTGCATCTACCTCCACATTTTTTCTTGCTTTATTGCTGCAGTAAGTCCGCTTCAACGTTTATTCTTCTTAAATGCTAAATATTTTCGAGTCTTCATACGAGTCTAAACCAGCCAGCCAAACCAAACTCACAGGACCAAGCATTCGTGCAGCTTACATGCTAAGCTCATGTTTTAATGATGTATTGTTATTCTAACCTGATGTTGGCTTTTGTGTGTGATTATATGAATATAAGCCCGTAGGCAGTTGTTGTGTGGTCCAGTGATAGTGTATTTTGTGTAGTAAATTAAACTTTTATCACACTGGAAATTAAAGCATTTCCTGTCTATTCAACAAAGAGCTTTTTCAGTGTGCTAGCTGTGTGTGTGGCACCACTTTCATTCATGCTAATGCAAAACACACACGCCTGCATGAGCTCCTTCACACTTTTCATCCTCGCTGTGGAATTTCTGTTTTAAATCTGTAGTCTTGTGTTTTCACACATACTAAGTGTAGAAGTGCATGTAAAGCTTACCAGCAATGGGAACTTCATGTACTACTTTGGAAATTGACGTTTCAAGAGTCATTGCTGCCTGTTCTTAAATGATCAGCTGTTGCTACAGCAAACCAGAATAAAACTCTACACAACCACATTGTCTTCGGTGCATCATTTTGTGTTCAAACTCAAACAGTTGACAGTAAAAATGAAACAGTTCCTCAGGTCTGAGTATGTAAAGCATACTGAAAGAAAAACAATAATAAATAAAACAGCTAAAGTTTAAATATATAAAACTCCCTGTAATAAAACGTGGTTAGAAAAACACAAGAGAAGGGTTAGTATCTCGTGGTGAAGCAGGTAGCAGTGATGAGTGATACCAAAGATTTCCTGTCTACACGATACCATCAGGTTTTCCTTGATATTGACACCAATACTGATTGGCTTCCATAACCATGTTACATGTAAGGAATATGGTGTGTTTCATACAAAATTTGGTCTAAAACTTACAGAAGTGAAAACAAATTGCATGTTTTGTATTAGCAAAGTGGAATCTAGAAACTGAAAAATGTATAGAATCCATTACTTTGACATATTTCTATGTATAGACGTCAGAGTATCGATACACCGACCCTACAGTCTGACCGCGTTTGGGTAGAAGCTGTTTCTCAGTCTTCATATTTTAGCTTGGATGCAGCGCAGCCTCCTTCTGGAGGGCAGTGGGGTGAATAGTTCATGATCAGGACGGGTGGGATCATGAAGGATGCAGGTGGCTCTTTCACTATATGTAGTGGCATAGATGTCCCCGTTGGATGGGTAAACTGCACCCAAAGGACCTCTGGCCAGACCATTAAAATATTTTCACATAACAGTTACGAGGAATAACAATTTTCAACCACACCATAACATTTTCACTTTTCTGGGTAAAATACTATTCCCTGTCTGACTGTTGTATAAGGAAGCCTTTGGAGGATGGCTATAATTTGTGTTCATTACATTGAGTCCATGTATTGCGTAAAGGTTCAAACTCTTTCATGTGCCCCTCTTTACCAGGGCCTGATCGGGGAATCATTGACATCTTGACTCTGGTTTTGAGGGTGAGGACTACCCCCAAGGTCAGGAAAGTGATGGAGAAAGACCGGGAGAAGAACCATCTCTATGGACTCAATGTAAAGCCATAAAGATTTTACAGCTGTAAAGACAAATAATACAGCTACAGGTATACATATATATATATAAATTTATTTATATCTGGAGGAAGAGTTAAATTGAAACCCATTGGGTGGTTCCCACCATCGCCATCTTGGCAGCATCACATGTGTCAGGATACACGGAAAATCCATAAATGGGCAAGGAGGTGGAGCTGAGAGGGGGACTGTGAAGGTGGGGGTGGATGATTGGCACCTATCAAACTGAGCTGCCTGTAGCTAAGAGCTAACAGAGCTAACCCGGAGCTAATGGTAGCTAACCAGCTAATGGAGGTAGATGGGCTAAAGCTAAGGCGCACTGTTAGTTGGCTAAAAGCCACAGAGAATCTTCGAGGTGGAAGACTTTTCCCTCCTGAATCTCCTCAGCTACACATGAACCACGTGGTTGTGAAGCTGTGGAAAGCTGTGGAGACTCGCAGCAGGTTGTGGCAGCTGCTGGAAGTTGCTGCTGCTACGATTTCAGCTGCTGTGTGTCACCAGAAGAGGATCAGCAATTAAAGCCCAGTGTTACTTTTACACACTTCAAAAGCACAAATCCGTCCCATTGCAGGAACATTTCATCAGAAACTGTGTGAAAGAATAGAAGTCTGAAACTAGCAGATCTACACCATATAGGTTGACATCCCTTCATATGTATAGGTGGGCGTGGTTTTCTATGCCTGCAACTCGAGGACCCGCCTACCTGCATCTGGAGGGAGGGGCTGTGGGGTTTTTAAAATTTCACGTGAGGTAGAGCAGTGATTCCCAACCCTGGTCCTCAAGGCACACTATCCTGCAGGTCACCAGGGTTGGGAATCACTGACGTGAAAAACATAACCTGGTTTTACCCTGTAGAGGGCGTTATGAGCCATTTTTTACCCACAAAATCCTGTTTTTAAAATAATTTAAAAAAAAAAAGACTAACTTTATTAATGTAGTTTTTATCACAATTAAGTAATTAAGTAATACTGTGTTGGTTTCAGATGTACTTTGATCTGTTGGTTGCAAAATAGTGGGAATTTGGGAATTTGGGAAAATCTAACCTACCGCTGCTTTTGGACTTTTGTAGAGTTTTTAAACTAATACATGGTGGTTTGTCCTTCCAGAGAAATTTAACGATGTATGAATTCAATGGCTTGAACCAAGTGGAGGAAGGTTTAATGGGAATCAGATAATCAAGTTTAGGTGGAATCATCATTTTTATGGTGGCAACTCTCCCCATGAGTGATATGGGTAAGGATTTCCACCGTATGAGATTATCCTCAACTGTTTTTAGAAGCTGGACATATTTAACTTTATTAGTTTTGTCAACCTGAAAAATGCTTATTTCTAAGTATCTAATATTTCCTGATTGTAGTGCAGTATCAGGATTATTCTGGAAAGTGCAGTTAAAACAGTGGTTTTAGAGCAATTAATGTAGTAGCCAGAGACTGATGAGAATTTATTAGTGAGTGTGATTGACGAAAAGATAATTGTGAGTTTTGGAGGAATAGTAAAGCATCATCAGTGTAAAGATTCATCTTATGCTCTATATTTCTGCCACTGATACCTTTAATGGTTTTATTTTGCCTAATACTAGCTGCTAAGAGTTAAATAGAGATTGCAAAAAGTGAGGGTGAGAGTGGACAGCCCTACCTAGTGCCCCGCTGCAGACTGAAGCTTGGAGAAGATTTAATGCTGCATCAACAGGGTGTCAAAATTACCCCCTCTAATGGTTCTAGGAGGCATTGAAGTACTGGCTGTACTAGTGTTAAAAAAATCTAATCAGCTGCTTTTATTCCTTTTCAGAGATTTCCTCAAAATTTCGCCCAAATCCATCCATTACCTTTGGAATTATGTTGCTGACACACAGACAAAGATATAACCTCTGCCCTTGGTGGAGGTAATGAGCTGTTTGACAGATTTGATACGTTTTCAATGGGTAAAACACAGAAATGCATTTTCCTAATAAATGTGGAAAAATAAAAAAAAGATTTTTCTAAATAAAAATCTCCTTACTTTCTTTTTGTTCAAACAGCTGCTGCTCATTGGATATTTTCTCTTTTTTCATTCTCTGTGAACCCTAGAGATGGCTGTGTTTGAAAATCCCAGTAGATCAGAAGTTTGAATATTATCCAGTGAGCAGCCAATCCAATGGACGAAATGGTTTGTAATAAAAGGCCAAATGAAACGGTCACTTAAAAAACCACTGTTTAAAATAAAGGTAATACCATCTCTGAACACACAACTTATAAAAAAATGGGCTACAGCAGCAGAAAGCCACACTGGAAACTGAGGCTAAAATTCACACAAGCTGCCCCAAACTGGACAATAGAAGATGGAAAAATGTTGTTGACCATGTCCATCCCTTTATGACCACAGTGGAGCATCTTCTGATGCTACTTCCAGCAGGATAATGCACCATGTTACAAAGCTCAGATCATCTCCACCTGCTTTCTAGAACATGACGATGAGTTCACTGGACTCCAACGGCCTCCACAGCCACCAGATCTCAGTCCAGTAGAGCAGCTTTGGGATGTGGTGGAACGGGAGATTCTCATCATGGATGCAGCCGACAAACCTGCAGCAGCTGTGTGATGCTGTCATGTCAATATGGAGGAAACCTCTGAGGAAGGTTTCCAATGCCTTGTTACATCTGCTCCATGTAGAATTAAGGCAGTTCTGCAGGGGATTCTACTGATACTAGAACGGTGTACCATGTGTATTTCTTTTCAAATATAATAGCTTCTAATACACGTAAAGTATTCAGTTTTGTTTGTCATGGATACCAAGCTAATTAATTCACATAAGGGATGTCCAGACACACACACTTTTGTCCTGCTTTACAGTGTCTTCTGAGAACAACATGTACTCAGACCCAGCACGGACTGAATGAATGACTGTGTCCTCCATCCTGCCCAGAGCCACAAATCATGCTGACTGACTGGGAGAAAAACAAAGCTTGAGAGCCAAGATGCAGGCAGAAACAGACACTTCTTCAAAGGTGCAAAAAATTCTCCGGATTCTATTGCTTCTATATTTTGGTTTCTTTAATGCAGGTATGTCACTTTTTTATGTTATTTGCTGCACAAGTAGATAAATAAGAAGAGTACATAAGGTTAACTTCATACATTGTTTGCAACATGAAAAATAAGTTTGTTTACTCGGTTTTGTTGTTTTGTTGTTTTTTCTGACATTACAAAATGACAAATTATGTGGATTTGAAAATAGATTTGCTTCTGTTTTTATTTACTGATGTTCTCTTGCTGAACTAAAGAACAGCAGAATGCTACAGATTACATTTTTAATATAGCATAAAATGACTGAAGCTACTCTTAGTGGACTGTTAAGTGGTAAAAGAGATTATAACTGGGGTGTTTATTTATGCATTCTTTGTTTAATTTGTTTAAACAGAACATAACAATGGCTTAATACAGGGTAATATAGTCACAGGTTTTCGATAATTTGTTCACTTGTTTGCATCGAGCGGTTAACTTTCAGTACGAGTAGTTAAACTGACTAAAGCTCTGACAAAGGCTGTATTTGTTGTTGGGGTATAGGACTGTATCAGACTGTGTGGGTGTTTTTGCAGAGTAATGCCCACCGGCTGCACCAGAACAAGTGTTTTCAGACATTTTCAGCTGCATGTGTGTCATCACTGTCTTGCTATTGTTGAGGTTTGCAGCAGAGTCACTGAGCTGCTCTGTTCCCACTTTTGTTTGTTCATGCTGGCCCATCCCAAAGACAAGAATGGAAATGTGGATCTGAAATCCAAACTGGCTCAGTTCTACAGCAATGACATGTTTTAGGCCTACATTACGTTTTTTTCTTTAGTTCTGCTGGTGTTACTGTAAATCTTATAACAGCAGTGAGAGCTGATACACAACGAATAATGAAAGCTGCTCAACACGTCTGAAGTTTGATTGTTGATTAAACAAATGGTTTTCAAAGTGGGGGCTGCAAGGGGGTGCTAGGGGAAACTCAGAAAAATCAAAGGGAAGCTAAGAAATAAATAAATGAATAAATAAATAAATAAAAATCAGCAGTAAGTTTGGCATGATGACGTCACCATCTGTGCAGAAATCTGTTATCAGGCTGCTCTGCTCCTCAAGCTAGCGTAGCTAGCTAGCACAAAGTGGTCAGGTTTTCGACAACAAAGAGACCCAAGGAGCAGATGCTGCAGGAATCTGCTGCAAAAAAGCCTAATAACTCATGGCCAAATAAAATGCAAACATATGATGCTCCAAACATTAAGTACAGCTTTACAGCCACACAGAAAAATGGCCACGATTACCCGAAATACGTCCTCTGTCTGGAGTCTCTAGAGTCCTGTTAGTGTAATCTCTGTCTGCCACTTCCAGACACACATGCACACACACACACACACAAAGTTTGATTGCTTTTGTTCTGTACTTATCTGTCAATAGTTTGTTGAGAAGTTTATTATTCAGTGCTGATAAAGATGTTTTTAATAATTATGCTAAACAAATTTAAATTATTTTTAGCGTTGTCTGTGGGTGTGGGGGGTCCCCTTCCAGAAGCTAAGGCTAGTTTAGAGGCTTTGCTGTGGAAACGTTTGGGAACCACTGGATTATGCTACTGAAACTGATACTGTAGTTTGCTCAGAATTACATTAACATTTGATTATTCAGAAGTGTTCAGTGATAACATGTCAGTGCAAGAGGAACTTTGACAAACGCATGACTTTAAGTAAAGTGTGGAGCCAAACCCTAACACACTCATCCATGAAAAGGCATGAGGTTGTTTCAGTCTGCAGCTTTTTCACTAGGTGTCAATAAAGCCTAAATCAATAAAATCTAAAAATTTATTTTATAAACCATATCAGTGAAAATGGACAAGAAGGCTGAAAGAGCCAGTTTCAATAATATTTTGTTCCATATCAGTTTGTGAAAAAAGGTCAAGTGGTCAAGCTCAAGTGGAGTATTTAACTGGACTTTTTACACTCCAGAATACTTCATATACTCCTGGCTGATGCATTTTTAATAAAACAATCAGCCTAAACATTCAAATTGCTGTTTAATATGCCATGTTCTGTTGAAAATGTGGATTCAGATCTGCCAGGATCAATGTGTCATGTAGTATAATCCTTCTCTAGACTGTGATGGGTGCTTAAATTTAATTGTGGTATCATTTGGCTGCTGCAAATGCATGTCTTTATTTCTCTGCAGGTAAGGTGCTGGCAGTAAATATGACTGTCCCTAACACTCTGATCAGAGGAGCAGTTGGAGGTGAGGCCCTTCTCTCGGTCCATTATCATAGTTTCAGCTTGGACCTGCCCGTCATCAAGTGGCAGCTCAAGAGGGAAAAGTCTGTCACTGTTGTCCAGTCGATTGGAACGGACATCATTGGAACCCTTAGGCCTGAGTATCGTGACCGCATCCTGGTATTTGAGAATGGTACTCTGCTTCTCCACAACCTCAGACTCTCTGATGATGGAACTTATGACGTGGAGATCTCCATTACCGATGATATCTTTCCAGGAGAGGGCAGCATAACGCTCACTGTGGATGGTATGGATATTAACCACTTGTACAGTTTTATAAGGAAATTAAAAGCCTCAAGCATATTTTACTCTCGTCAGCATCCTCCAGCAACCATTTATAAGCCTCTGTTTTGTCGTTGACCAAATCTGATTCTTGTTGACTTCACTCACATTCCAAGATTTACTCTTGCCTGATGGGTTAACGTTTAATAAGTGATCCCTTTAGAGTAAAAAAAAAAAAGTTTTTTTCAGGCTGGTGGGATACTAATCTGATGCCTTATAAGAGGAAGCCATTTATCACTTCGTTTTAGTCCCAGCCTACAGAGATTTCTTTACCCAAAGATAAGTTATGGAGAAAATGTTTTCTACATAGAATGTAATAACAATTCCACATTATCCCTAACAAGGTAGAATTGTTTCACTGAAACATTCACACTTTGTGAAGTCAGCAGGCTTACTGTGCAGATTTATAGCTCTTACACACCCATGGAGGCATTATTTCATTGGCTGATGAGGCTGTTGAAATCATTTCTGATTGTAGGTGGGAGAAGCAATGCTGGGACGTTCGCTAGAGTCCAGAGACAGATAACATGTTCAGTAATAATAATACATATTAGTATTTTCTTTTGTCTGTATTGTTACAAATATTGTTTAATATGTGATTTTTTTTTCTTTTCCAGCTTTCATTTCAAAGTGACATCAGTTGGTTTGGGTTTATTTTCAATCATCATACTGTATATGGTCAGGGTCAGATAAGTAAAGGATACTGTTTCAATTAAAAGTTACAGACCATAAATACTTTGTCATTTCCCAGTTTATAGACAGTAACACTGCCAGTTATCTGGTGAGACTGAACATATATTATGGATGTCACTCTATAAGGCAATCTTACATCTTCACACTTAAACAATAACATGCTTGGTTCACTCATATTTACACGACTAGGGCCTGATTTACTAAGATCACTGATAAAAAGTGCAAAACTGCCTGCACATGCAAATAGATTGCATATTTTTTCATGACTTGTTTAAGCAGCAGTATTAAAATGAGGATTTGGTGTGTGTTGTGGCATTGCCGTGGAGAGTTTATAAGCAGAGCAGGAAGCTTTCAATGCAAAATTAATTCAACCTGATGGAAATATATCAGTGAATCAGGCAAGTAAAAATGTTGCTGAGCTCCAACAAAGAAACCTAAACGTCACCAGAATAACTTCAGTATTTGCTCGACAGTAAATTCAGTTGGCAAAACCACAAGAACACCAGATGAGGTTAAGAGGAGGTGACAAGATACAACATGAAGTTCCTAAACAAACCAAAATACAACCTCAGCAAATAAGAGGGGGGAGGGGAGACGTGCACCTCTTTCTGTGCGTAGCTGATGACATGACGCACTAGAGCTGATTGTAGAACAAGGTCTGCGACAAACAATAGTTTTTATAGACAAATTAAATCTTTGAGCCCGAGACATAATGAACCTTCCTCGTGTGGCAAATTTTATTACACATGAGGTGCACGCTGTGTGTGCGAAAGAGGCGCATTGCAGCACACACTCGACAGTTGGTCAGTGCTGTATCTGGGAGACGGGGTTCTGGTCCAGACCATGGTCCGGACCATGTTCTGGTCCAGACCACTGTGATGAGGGGTCCCTGCCACTAGGAGACATTTAAATCAGTGGTAGCTACATACTACACGTTTCAGATACCAATATAAGAAAGGTTCACTTTGTTATTATTTTTCTTTCTTTTTTTACATTTTTTATGGAAGAACAAAATTCAGAAATAAAAAAGACATTTGGTAAAATAATATGAAAAATGAAGTATTAGAGAATTAGATTTTATATCATTGGGTACCATTAAAATTAATTTGTTAAAAGCTTTTTTTTTTGCTGTACTTTTCTCCCCATGCTTCCACTTTATGGAAAAATAGAGTGATGACCATTAATAGAAAACCAATATTTAAACAGAATTGATATGAAAAGACATTGTTTTTGTAGTGGACTTTCTGAACATAAATGGAAATATTTTATCAACATTTTTCCACTAAATTTATTTATTTTCCTAAAATAGAATTCATTGAGGTTTGCAAACCATGCCTGTACCCCTGCTTATTGTCTTACATGGTTTACAATACTCTCTTCTGAAACCAAGTTTAACAAAGACTGCAGTCGGGGGACTTTATTTATTTAAATTGATTACTACTTTGTTTAAATCTAAGATATTCTATCATTATGACCGACACATCAGACAAACAGCAGATTGTAAACTTTTCTCAGAGACAAAGCTGACCTGACCTCTGTCAGAGCCACTGTTACACACCTGGTCTAATTCTGTCACCTTTTCCACACACACACATCACACTGCAGTCATGTGTCTTTGCATACGCTGAACATGCTAAATATATAGGAAAAAATGATATGTGTATATATTATTTTTATTATTATAATCATTAGTTTTATAATAATTACTTTTACTGTTATTGTTGTTATTACTTTAGCTAATATTTTATTGTTGTTAATAATATAAAAATAATTATTATTATTAGCATATACTATTGCTGCTACAGTCATATGCTGTTATTATTACACTGTCACTTTTACTGTTATTATATTATCATCTCACTAACGCCCTTAAGTGTATCTATTCTATTTTTCTACTTATCTACTTCATTTTATTGAGCTTTTTTGTGTATTTTTGTGTATTTTGTGTACTATACCAGAATTGCCTGTAAGACCCAAAGTCAAGGAAACACATTTAATCACCCACAAATGGCAGAAAGAAAACAGCCAGTTTATCTATTTAACAACAGGTGACTAAACTGCTGTAACTAAAACAAAATAAAATCATAATAAATAATAGACCTAAATTACAGTCAATTAGTTCCAGAAAACATAAGTGCAGCCTAGCAGATGAGGAATGTAAATGGCTTTTTTAAAAAGCTGAGTAACCTATGGGTGGTGGTTGGAGCACTCCAATTATTCACTGAATCAAAGTCTATTGAGTAGCTCTGTGGTGATGAGTCTAAGGACCTCAGCAAGGACCTGATTTAATCGCCCCCTCGTGGCAGGGACCACTCATGACAGTGGTCCTGGGCAGGGACGTTGTATTTATAAAATAAAGCGTGTACCATGACACTCAGACATTACAATAAAATACAAGAATGACAGTGGAATACATTTAAAATATAAATCACCATAATCAAACATTAAAAACAGTAAATCATTTTAAACAATTGTGCAGCAGATTTTATTTTCTCTTTATTAATGCTGCTAATATGTATAATCTTTTGTGAGGGAAGTGCACTATATAAATGTGTAGAATGCACCGGATAAGCCAATCCAGTTTTTTGTTATTTCTCTAAATTCCCAATAAAATAAAACGCTGATAACATCAGAGAAATTTGGATTTAGGTTAATTATGAAGTAGGCATAATGTCAAAAGCCTAAAGGATGGGATATTGTATGTGTTTAGTGACAGCCACCTCTGATATCAACCCAGAAACGGTTTGACAGAGTGCAGGAAAAAATGCTGTAAGGATTCTACTGCAACCTTACAGGAAGATCATGGTTCACCTTAAATTTAAATCTGGCTGCAGGGACAAAAGAATGTACCTGTGACCTAAAGGAAGCAGCAGGAACTCATGAGCCAAGAGGTGATCCACAAGGATTGAACGGGCCTTTAATGTAATACAAGGCTGAGAGTTCATTCAGGAAGATCCCTGCGATTTTCCCACATAGTCTTCCAATCCCCTGCAATCTGTTCTTGTTTTTGAGGGAAAGGGAGTCGTACCAACAGTACAGGAAAAAGTTCAAAGGGAATTAATAAAACAAGAGTAAAACATCTGCATAAAACTACTGTCAACATTAAAACTACGACACTTCCAAAAAATACATGTATATTTATCAAGCACAAACTCGCTGTTAACTGCCTACATTATTTGGGCAGCAGTGGCTCAGGTGGTAAAGCGGGTCATCCAATAATCGGAAGACTGGAAGTACGATTCCCAGTCATCTGTCGTGTCCTCCAGTGTCGGCATCACTGGTGTGTGGGTGTTGGAGACAAGCCTGTGGCAGGGCAGCTTCCCGTCACCAAGAACGAGGGGTGAATGAATTATGGCTGGAAATTGCTTTGGATGCCTTGAAAAGTGCTGTATAATCTAATCCGTTGTTATTTTCTCCATTTAACAGACGCAACCCTCGGTCTATACTGAAACAAGTTTTTGTGTGTGCTATGAAGTTTACACACATTTTTAGACATGCAAACTTTTCATAAATCAGGCCCTGAGTGATTAAATCAGTTAGATGTCAACAATGCTCCTCTGGCGGACCAATTTTAAGTCAGAAGGGTCTTTTTTTCTTATAGCTTCAATTAAGAAAATAAAATGATCTTTAAACTAATTTGTAAAACATGTAGATTTCAACAAAAGGTAGTTGAAAATAAAGAGAAATGTGTTAACATAGAACACAGAGACACAATAAAAGAGGACATAATCAAAATGAATGGTTCAAGCTGTTTTTAACAGGAATGCAACCTTTTTAGCTCCTTTGCTAGAAATGTGTACTTGAACTACACTACCGTTCATAAGTTTGGGGTCACTTCCCTATTGAATCCCATGGCAAAGTGACCCCAAACTTTTGAACGGTAGTGTACTTAAAATGTTTTTGTAACTTTTTGCATAAGTCTAATATGTATTTTGAGGAAGACTAGTCTAAAACCTTTATAATGTTTGAGCACAAGAAATACCATTTCTGAGAGAGGACAGGTTACCAGGTTTGATCAAACAGACATTACAGTCATTTAGCAGATGCTTTTATCCAAAGTAACGTACGGTGTTTAGGCAGTAGCATTAAGGGTCTTACATAAGGATCTAACTGGAAAGTGTTCATATTTATCCCATGGGGGAACTGAACTCTAGTTTCCCATATGGGAGATGGATGCGCTGCCAACTGAGCTATCCAGCCACAAACAAGAGAACAAGCAAAAATGGCCCTATTCCATTATCAGAGATGGCTACACAACAAACTGGTGCTGTGTAGGACGAGGTCCTGTGCATACGTAGAAGCTGCTGGGGATCAAGGTGTTGACGATGGTGGTCACCCCTCCTAAGTCACGTCAGTTCAAAATCAAAGGGCACGATATGGACTGAAACACTGGCCACGGCAATTAACTGCCATTCTCATCATTCACCCCAAGGCAGTGGTTCCTTTCCATTACTGTTCGCCGAGCCGTGCATTATTAGGATCAAGACAAAACAGAAGATTCAGAGGCAAGGCAGTTAATTTGTACAGCACATTTCATGTACAGGACAATTCAAAGTGCTTTACATAAAACAAAGACATTACAGATATTTAGAAATAGTAAAAGCCATCAACACATACTGTAATCACAATAAAATAATAAATTACATTAAAATGATTAAAAGCAAGATAAGTTAAAAAAGTTAACGTGCAGATTTCATGCATAGACGCATGAGAAAAGAAATGTTTTTAACCTGGATTTAAAAATGTCTACATTTGGTGAAAGTTTAATCTCCACTGGCAGTTTGTTCCACTTGTTTGCAGCATAACAGCTAAATGCTGCTTCTCCATGTTTAGTCTGGACTCTGGTCTGGACTCTGGTCTGGACCCTGGCCTGGACTCTGGTCTGGACTCTGGTCGGGACTCTGGTCTGGTCTCTGGTCTGGACTCTGGTCTGGACTCTGGTCTGGACTCTGGTCTGGACTCTGGTCGGGACTCTGGTCTGGACTCTGGTCGGGACTCTGGTCTGGTCTCTGGTCTGGACTCTGGTCTGGACCCTGGCCTGGACTCTGGTCTGGACTCTGGTCTGGACTCTGGTCTGGACCCTGGCCTGGACTCTGGTCTGGACTCTGGTCTGGACTCTGGTCTGGACCCTGGCCTGGACTCTGGTCTGGACTCTGGTCGGGACTCTGGTCTGGTCTCTGGTCTGGACTCTGGTCTGGACCCTGGCCTGGACTCTGGTCTGGACTCTGGTCTGGACTCTGGTCGGGACTCCGGTCTGGACTCTGGTCTGGACTCTGGTCTGGACTCTGGTTTGGACCCTGGCCTGGACTCTGGTCGGGACTCTGGTCTGGTCTCTGGTCTGGACTCTGGTCTGGACCCTGGCCTGGACTCTGGCCTGGACTCTGGTCTGGACTCTGGTCTGGACTCTGGTCTGGACCCTGGCCTGGACTCTGGCCTGGACTCTGGTCTGGACTCTGGTCGGGACTCTGGTCTGGACTCTGGTCTGGACTAGTTGACCAGAGTCTTTGGATCTAAGAGCTCTGCTAGGTTTATATTCTCTGAACATATCACAGATGTATTCTGGGCCTAAACCATTCTGGGATTTGTAAATGATCAGAAGGGTTTTAAAATCTATTCTGTGACTAACTGGAAGCCAGTGTAAAGATTTCAAAACTGGTGTGATGTGTTCAGATCTCTTAGTCCTGGTTAAAACTCTAGCAGCAGCGTTCTGGATGAGCTGCAGATGTTTAATGCTCTTTTTAGGAAGTCCTGTTAAAAGACCATTACAGTAATCCAGTCTACTGGAGATGAATGCATGGATGAGTTTCTCTTGGTCTTTCTGGGAGACTAAACTTTTAATCCTGTTGATGTTTCTGAGCTGCAATCTGCTGCTATCCTTATTTGTGCAGTTATTATTGATCAATCGACTTACATGAACACAGTTATTATTAACTGGACTGCTGTGGATCATATAACAGATTGGAGTTATAATTGGATTATAACTGGAATTTGTATCTTTCAAAGTGTCTGGAGACGTTTTATCAAGAATCTGTACTAAACAAATAAACCTGAATTGAATGAATTAAAATACATCTTTCCGAGAATGTTAATATTTTTCTCTATCTATTGGAAATGCAAAATATTAACTACATGAAAAATACTTTTAAGCAGATTATTGAAATAATTATGGGTAAATTATGTGTTTGACAACAAAAGGCACGTTACTCATCCAGTAATACTGGAGTAGTCCCAGATGCGGGGATCCTGTGGTTTAGAAAATTACTTTTGAATGTTACTTTTTGCCTGGTAAAACTGCATAAACTGTTTTGTATTTGGCCTTTTTTTTGTCTGTGTACATGAGTTAACATCTACTGTTTTTATTGTCACCTTTACTCAGAGCCTATTTCCAGGCCCTATATCCACATGGAGTCTTCATCAGTACTGGAGCTCAGTGACCATGTCATCCTCAACTGCTCCCATGACAACGGAACCAAGACAACATACAGGTGGTTCAAAGGTGGAAAGCCCCTGAGCAATCAGACAAGGTTCTTGATGTCACCTGATCAACAGCTGTTGACCATTACAAGGGTGCTGATGGCAGATGATGACATGTACAGCTGCCTAGTGGAGAATCCCGTTGGCAATATGACAAGCCTGCCTATCAGGCTGGCTGTGTACAGTAAGTAATGAGATGTTTTTAAGGTGCAAAGAAGCATTAAACACATCATGATAGACATCACAGGCAGAAAAATGAGTAGTTGGTCCTTTCTCTGACTTTGACGAGGTAAATATTTAATTTCAATTTCATTTAAAATGTTGGAGGAAATGTAAAAAAAAGAAAACCTTCAGAGGATTATGCCAAAACAACTTCCCCAAGGGACGTACGAGTGTATCCTTGGTTACAGTTCCACCATTAAGCCTCTCGGATCTGCATCCTCAAGGTGTGTTTTAGAAATTAAGACATCCTTTAAAATTGAATGATTGAATGGTTTTCAGGTGTCAAGCAGGAAGATGGAAGAGAAAAGAGGAAAGGAGACACATTAGCTGAGCCTAAGGATGAAGCAAATGCTTGCTTGTAAACTGATATGAAAAGATTGTGTGCCTACATAGAATTAACAATAATCCACTGAACTATGACAGCATGGTTCAGGGACGGGTAAAGTCAGTTTCTAAGGTCTGCAGTCTTGCATGTTTTGTATGTTTCCTCAGTATGCTTGGGCAGAACTTGACAACAAGGTGTTAAAGAGAGACTTGGTTTTAATCAGGTGTGTTGGATCTTCTAGGATACAAATTGCCCATCCCTGGCCTAGTTAATCTAAATCTTTAACATTTTCTGAAATCTCCCTAAAAAAAAAAAGTGGGGTAAAAGTGACCCCCCCAAAGTTTTTTTTTCTAAATGGCCAACTTCCTGCTTTTTTTTGTAGGACTCGACATGTTCTAAATATGTGCTGAATTTTTTCCATTTTAGCCAATGTTGTGGACATCGAGTCAATGATTGTAGGAAGCACTAGAGAGACATACTGCAACTTATCCAGAATAGTTCCAGTCCTCACCGTCATCACTCCTGCGAAGTTTGGTGGAGATCAGCGGTACTATGAGTCAGTCACAGGAATTTCCTTTTTCATGACATTGGACCAATTTTCGCCATTTTCGTTTGGTGAAGGAACTTAAGTTTTGTACTGTGGTATCATAGAAAGGGTTTAACATGCTGTGAAGCACTTTCAAATGCATAGGGTTAATCAGTGACAAGAAGGACATGACAGTAAAAAATTAAATTCCTGTTGCAAGTGACTTATGCCTAGACTGAAAGATCTGTTTAGGACAGGACCCTGATTAATCACTGTAAGTTACATAGTAATAGGATGAAATTTGAGGGATTTATACTGATTTATGCCACAGCATCAAGTTGTAGTTCAATGTGCCACCACAGGCACGTCCTACAGAACCCAGTTTCACCAGAGTTCAGGGGGCGTGGCAAACTCATAATCCAATATTGGTATTGACCAGGTTAGCATTCTACCTACGAAAATAGGTGCAGATAGCTTGTTGTATGTGAGAGTTTTATCAATTTCATGTTTCATGGTGAAATATCAAACTTTGAGGCCCCACCCCTGCTACTCCATAATGGCGTACGCAAAAGTTTTTTTTTAAAAGCCACACCCAGTGGATCAAGTTGATGAGAAGCTGATCGAATTATTTCTTCATTTTTATTCACAAGCTAATAAAGACACTGAACCTTACTAGACACTAGTTTTTAAAACAGAAAATACCACCGAACTGAACCATTAAAAGGACTCCGACCTGGTGGGTTTACCGGCCGATACCACCCCTGCTGCCACCTTCAGGTCAGGAGGAGAAACACGACACCAAAACGATGCGTACCCCCTACACTCGAGTGCGAGAGCAAACTCACCAAAATCACAGCTATGTCGAAACCGAACGCATGCCTTAAGGGAGAGCCCGGCAACCGTGTCCCATAGCCTGCTATGGGATGGGAAGTTTCACGACTTTTGGGGCATGTTGAGGCTCCTAGAAATGCAGTGGGAAACGGAAGATGGAAAGATAATAATAAAAATTACAGTTTCAGTCGACCTTTGCTTTCGGTGCTCAGGCCTAATTCCTTCCTCTAGTCCAGTGGTTCCTAACCTAACCCCCAAGGCTTTGAACATTCAGAACCACTGTCCCTATTTAATCAATCAATCTTTATAAAGTACTTCTCTTACAAAGAAATTGCCTTACAAAGTGCTTCACATTAAAAACAACAACAAAATCTTATCCCTAAGAGTCCCTGAGATTACACACACCCACACAAAGATTAAGTCAAGCCCACACACCCATACATGGCATACACTCATGCATACATACAACCACACACATATACATAAAGGTATGTCCTTAACCAGCACTGTCCTAACTCTCACCAGAACATACAAATAAAATAAACTAGAGAAAAACAAACGAAATAAAGATATAAGTGAAATAAGATAAAACAAGGCAGTAGAAGAATAGAAAATAAAATTAGTATAAAAGACCATTAAAATTAATTTAAAAAAAAGGTTCTTCAAAACTAATTAATTAAAAATGTGAAAAGTTGGAATGTGTTCAAAAAGTAAATACTAAGTAAAAAAAACTGAGTTTTAATAAAAACCAGATTTCACATTATGTACGAGACTTGGAGAGAAATAAATCTAATTAAACACCAAATTTAATCAAATGATATTCAATTAAACGCTTTACTAAAAAGGTACGTCCTAAGTTTACTTTAAAAATATCAACATTCCCGCTGCTCTCGGTCTGGACGGCAGGTCTCCATATGTTTTTGTCCCCACCCTAGAAAGAAAAGTAATATGTTGGTCATTGTTGTTCATTTAACTTTGGCTTTATCAAAGGACAACAATCATTATTTATGGTGAATAAATTTTATGGTAAAAAAGCCATAAAACCAAGCATGGTTTTATGGCTTTTTAGTATTTGCATGAAGGGGGTCCCCAAGGAAAATAGGGTGGGCACAATTGTTCTAGTCTACAGCTAAATCTAGCAAAATGCTGCTGCTAAGGGGTTTAAATATTCGTCCTTTTCCTCGTATCAGTTTAGCAGCATGCCAACAGAAGTTCCTTAGTGCAGAAATTTAGCAGAACATACAGACCACATTATATAAAAGATATAAAAGGTTCATGTTACCAACTGGTTCCACCACTATAATTTTTATATGCTTAGTATTTGACTGTCACAATGTTGTTTTCCTTTTTTCTGTCTTTAGCCAGAAGTGACCCTATTTAATTAGAGAATTTAGTTCTGCAGAATTACACAGTCCACCAATATCCGCCCATTGTATTAAAATGTTTTGAAAATCATGCACGAGTGTCCAGCTCCAGACCTCAAGGGCCACAATCCTGCAGGTTTTTCTCTGCTCTAACACACCTGACTCACACTAATAAGTCACTGTGTGATCGAAAAACCTGCATAGGTTTTATATATATATATATATATATATATATATATATATATATATATATATATATATATATATATATATATATACATATATATATATATATACGTGTGTGTGTGTACATTTCTATGTAGAAAACGGACCTTTAATGTAGTTTCATTTTTTTTCTTTTGCTATTAGAAGGCATTTAATTATTCAAATGAGGAAATTATCTTTGGCTGTTCTTTAGAAAAGGTTTTCACTATAAATTACTTTTTAAAAAAATGCATATTGAGCCACCAGAAAAAAATGCAACAGATTTTCAAAAAAGACTTTTCCCATTTATTTAATGATTAATGTTGTTTTATAGGCAATAATCAGTTACGTGTTCGGTATGTGCAGTGAGGTAATTTTAAGAATTTTTTAATAAACATTGAACCAGTCCGACCATCAGTTTGTTCCAATTTTTTCATTTTGGCCCACTGTATATTTGAGTTTGACACCCTGTTTGTATCAGTGAAATGAGGTACACAGCTGTCCAGGAGCATCTGGTCTGTTTACTTTCTGCTCTGCACACTCATACAGTCAAGCTACGTCCTTCTTTAGCCATATACAGTTCCTTCAGGTGCATTTTAAATAAAGATCCTCATGTAACAGCGTTAAACATTATATACACAATACTAAATGTACTGCCCTCATTTAGCATCACTGCTAAATTATACAGCCAGCTAATGTGTTAATAAACGACTGCACATGGCTCACCTTTCCTGTTCTTTATTAAGTGTTGACATAAAACTGAAAACTACACAAACTAAAACCTATGTCAGCGTTGTGTATTAACACATTGGATGAAAAGGGCAAGTGCTCTACCACCACCTAGTGTCCGTCTAGGACTGCATCTTACTATTCTATTCTATTCTATTCTATTCTATTCTATTCTATTCTATTCTATTCTATTCTACAGTCATTTAGCAGACGCTTTTATCCAAAGCGACTTACATCTGAGAGTAAGAACAACACAAGCATGAATTCAAACCAGATGGGACGTCATCATTAGGTGGTAGTCAGACTGCTGGGAGTCCAGTTGGACCAGGTGCTGTCATGTAGAGGTGGAGGCGGTGCTGGCTGACCTTATGCGTCGATCAGAGGAGAAAGTGCATCTTGATTTATCCTTCCAACTTATCCAACCTGGTAACTGAACTGTCTGGTTGACAGATACCCATGAACAGAGTACCATTTTATTTATGTGTTGTATGTATGGAAGATGTGGGGGTGCCACCCCTGTGCCTCAAACACTACTTCGCTAAAGATACTTTATGTACAATGTGAGATTTTAACAGGAAAAATAGGAACGTATGTATGTCTCCGTCTTTGTCAAACATGGACATTTTGAGGAACAATTTATAAAACGTGAATTTTGTCCTAAACAATAGTGAGAATTCACAGAAAAAAAGGAAACACACATTTGCAACAGACTGAAATAACAGTGTCCCATGAGGGACAAGATGAAAAGCAGCTGTCTTTTATGTCGATCGTAGCGTATAGAAAGCCAAAATATAAAATAATTACAACTGTTACTGGACGTGTAACACGGCTGTAATGTGGTGCTGAAGGTATATTTCATGAGCATCCACTAAACAGTTAATAATGTACAGCCTGGGCCAAAGTTTTACGTACATAGTTTTAAAATATACTGTGTGTTCTGTATTAATTAAAGTTATTACAAACAAGCTAGGCCTGTCCTTGTCATTAAGATTTTACTGTTGTGTTGTTCATTGGTATTAATATCACATATCTCGTCAGGAAGAAGCTCCCTCTATATCATCCTTACCACGGGTGGGATCTTTCTCCTCGTCACCTTGGTGACAGTATGTGCCTGCTGGACTCCTAAAAAGTGAGACCTGATGTTTGGCTTCAAGTCAACTTTTAATAGGACAAAACATACTGAGAAAAGGCAGCTATGAAAAACAAATAAACAACCATTAAAAAAATACCATTTTGTGATTTTAGGTCGAGACAGCAACCCAGAAAGCCTCTCTCCAGGATTTATGACCACTCCCACCACACATCTGTCAATCACTGTGGTAAAGTCTATATTTTTATATTTCTGGTCATGGTTAGTATAAACTGTGAAAAATTAGGGTTTGTAAAAAAATATGTGGAAAATTAATTGAAGTAAACTGAATTATGAATAATGTCTAATTGTTCTCCATTTAAGCATTATTCAGTTATTTGTTCAGTATGAATGATAAATGAAAGTTATCATTAGTCATGTTTCTGTGGAAAGGGATGGTTTCTTTTTGTTGATCACTGTGTCATGTGGAGCGTGTGCAGCGTTCTCAGTTATGTTGAGCTTTTCTTCTTCCTTCGGCTCGGAGGTCCCCAGCACAGAGCTTTCTTTTCTTTCTTTGACTTACTGGTGCTGATGCTGCTGCCCATACAGATAACTGCAAATTAAACTCTCCACCACAGACTTAGAGAAGATAATCAACAACATGCCAGAGACACTGAAGGTCAGCAAGAAGAAGAGTCTGCTCTGTCTCTTCTTGTCTAGCTGCAGAGCTCCACAGTTCTGGTGCAGGCTCCCCTCTCAGGTCACCTCCACCATGAGCCAGGACCAAACTAAATATTTTCTAGATAAATTACATTCTGGAAGTGGATAGAAGATTTTCTAAATAAAATGCACTGACAACTCAGCCAACGGTGTGTTACAAACCTAATCTATAGATCTAGATCATATACTGTGTTAATGTTTAAATTAAATCTATTCTGCTTCTGTTTTCAACTTTTTATGAAAGTACAATAACAGCAAAATTCACTGGAGTCAAATTCCGTGTTTGTGCGTATAGACTTAGCGAAATAAATGATTCTGATCCTGCCGTCTGGATTACGCTTTCAATAACATTAAGCTCACTGATCAGCACGCATACAGTCTCCTGTCCTCATAAAAACATACTTTTCATTTGTTTTCTTTTGTTTAGTTTCGATTTCTATTCTGTTACTGTTCGCTTTGGATTAGTTTTCACTGTGTTCAGTGTCAAATATTTAAATTTCGTTCAGATTTGAAATATTTTGCACCACAAAGGGAAGTGAAAACCATTAAAACCATATTTATTTTAATTAGCCTGGTGGCGTATATACCCCAGCAACTTGTGTTTTTGTTTTTTTGTTTTTTTTTTTACATTTTACAGAAAGTTATTATGTAATTTACAATACTTTGAGATCTTCCTTTTATAGCTTACTATTGTATCAATTCAGCGTCTTTTTAAATCTTTTTTCTGTGTTTTTCTCCCATATTGAACAACGATTTTAATTTATTTTCATTTATAGCTGTGCTGCATCTGTCAAACACATCATCTTACCTTTAGTGTTCATCATGGCATAAACTGAATCATTTAATACTTTATTTAATAAAATACAAAATAATCAATCCTTCATGTCTTTACGTTATTTATTGGTCATTTCTGCACTCAGTATGAGAAATAACCCTGGCGATCCACAACCTTCTACAAAAATATCTACATGCTCTTTAAGCAAATTTAAAAGGCTCCAAAACTGACTCCCTCTCATGCTCCTCCAGCTGCTGTCCTCTAGACAAAGTTGTTTAAAGAGCTCTGCTGCTTCTGCCCCTTGATCCTCCCAAATCCTCCATTAACATTACACACCTCATGTCCCATGTGACTGAATAAAAAGATAAATTATCCAACAAAAGCAGTCATTCGAGCACAGAGAAATGTGATTTTCTGATGAAAATAATTACCTTTTAATATTCACATCAACTGATCCTGACATATTGCTCACAGTGTACAACTTGTTTTCAAGCTTCTTCTCTTTGCTTTTTACTCTTTTTTTAAAGTAGTTTTTTAACAGTCCTCAACAACTCTTGCCTCTTTTTCATCAGGCTTTCTTCATATTCAACAGCTTTTTCAGATTACTGATGACCATGACTTTTTATTGGGCAAAGAATGACCATTTCCACAGTTTATATGGTCTTTCACACACATTGTCATGACACTGATATCTTCATAGAGCTCTCAGCATTGATTGGAGTCTGTGGCTCCAAAACACCCCTTTTGGGCTTCTTGAGCTTCCTTAGACCACCTCCTCCTCTGAACAGTGGGTGTGTAGGTGGAGGTGAGACATACCAGAGTATGGTTTGGCTGCTTATGCATCTTACATTTGTAAATAATAAATCTATTGTTTTATTTTCTCTGATAAAGCAGTTGACAGAGATCCTCATAAAAGCACCAGGGTGTTTGTTTATAACCTAAAAATCATTGAGCTGATGACAAAGAGGATGTTGGCCTCTGCACAGACTGATAAAAACTTATCAAAATAATCCAGGTTGGTAGATAAAACACTTAGATAGTACACTTATAGTTAACAGTTCAATTTTCTACAACATCTCCACCTTTACATGTGCCACGATGGCTGTCAGGTAGAAAGAGTTCGGCATATGCTCCTGCAGATTTGTCTCACAGAGACATGTATTCTCCATTCCCAATATCTATACTGTAGCATCTTCATAAGAAATCCAATGGCCATACGTGAAGTGTGTTTCCAACAATCTTTAACTGAACCAGCATTAACACACGAGTCACTGTTGGGCTGCTTCTGCATCCCAGTAACTTAAATGGTCTCCGTCTGCCCTGTGTTGGTACTGCAGTACAACAACCAAGTATTAATAATTAACTCTCCAGGGACAATCACTGTGACCCATATCAATACGTAGGTAGGTATTCCAACAAAAAAATATTAATTGTGACACCATGTCTCCTCCGCCTTAAGTTGACAAATTATACTTGATATAATACTTGACATGTTTTGTTAGTTTGAGCTTGAATCATATGCGTTCTGGGGTGTTGTTTTCATCACTGAAAGCAAGCAGCCTACTGAGCCGCTTCCATGTCCAGCGGTAGCTCGAGATCTGTCAGTCCTTGAGATCCTTACTGACTGTACCAACCCTGATTGAAATCAGTGCTTTTTCTGCAGAAGTTAAACAAATTTTGCGTTTTATACGAGATTTTCCTCAAAATCACCGCCTGCATCTGCTTTGCCCTGAGCAGTACACAGTGGGTGTGACCCGCGTCACGGCCTCAACTGGTTGTAGAGAGAAGGTGCTAACGACAGAACCCACACCAGCAATGTCAACAATAACCCGAAACCAAGACAGAAACGCAAGCAGTAACTCACCGAACTGACTGTACCAACCCTGACTGTCCATACTGACTTTTGAATGAATGAAAGCCTCACTGAAACCTGAAAAAACAGAAAAGAAAAACAAGTGAATACAGATTAAAACATTAAAATAAAAACATGAACAAATAAAACATCAAAGCAACAGATGAGTGAATGAAGGATACTGAGTTATGAATGAATGAAATCCTCACTGAATCCTGAAAAGAGAGAGAAACAGAAACATGAATGAACACAGATGAAACATGATACGTTTCATGTTTTTACAATAAAACTATCACGTTATAATGTGATAAGTTCCCAGTTTCCTTTCATTTGGGTGACAGCTCCACACATCCGTACACATCTTTTAGCATTTGTGAATTATTTCACTACACTTTGAAGTTATTTAGGAACAAATTTTCCACTTACAAAAACTGCTTCAAAAATAGTACAGATTCGATTTTTCTTTTCCTCAGTCATGATCAAAACTAGAATTATTGAATAACTATCTCGATTGAGTACCTTTAAATGCCAGTAATTTGGAAAACATCTAATTTTGTGTTTTATTTTTTGTCATAAATAATAGTGGCATTGAGTAACTGGCACTTATAAAGGTTAACATTTTTTAATGTTAATTTTGAGTCATACTGAAATGATCCAACACATTTATGCCCCCCAAAAAAGAAAAAAGAAACTTTTGAAACTGTAAAGTTCTAAAGCAATTTTTGGGGCTAGGACATCCTTGTCAGATCAAATAAAAATGTATTTCATTGACAGGGACAAGTATGTTTCATGAGTCACGTCACCCTTTACCGCATTTCAGCCAAGGCTCTGTCTCCATTTTTTCTCACTGATCCATCAGAAAAACTGAAAAGTGAATTTAAAAATTGTCGAGAGAGGCTTTCTAATAAGAAGTTATGCACTCACAAAGCTAAAATTATGGCCAGATGGAAAAACTGGCCCAGATGGACAGAAATGTAAAGCATAACACATCTGACATGTTATTAACTCTTAAAACCAGAAATACACTATCTGATCTCCACTTTCTCAGGTGGGTTTCTGACATTGTCTTACCAATAAACTCCTGAACAAAAGCTTAATGATGAAGATCCAAATGTCCGATTTAGCTGCTGAGTTTTCAAACATGGTGAATTAAAGCCTACATGAAGAGAGGGGCCACGGCGGCCTCAGTGGCTGCTTTCCGGTTCACAAGTTCATCATCTGGACTCACGTGCTTAAATAAACTTGCTGATAACTTAACTCACCGAACGCTATATATATATATATATATATATATATGTATAACAAATAAAGTTAAAGTTAACTTTAAAAGAATAGGTTTTTTTTTAAAGATACTTTAATTTAATGGAAGGAGGATTGGGTGTGACTGGTTGCTCTGTTTTTGTTTGCAAGTTTGTTTTCTTCATAACACATTAATTTAATAATTTTTTACTACTTTTAATTAATCTAATTTTCTTTTTAACCCATTTGTGACCCTTTCTGTCAGGCTGTCTGCTGTAGGATTGACGTTGTATAGTTATTTAAACCTCTATGGTCACCCTGAAGCAGTATTCCAAGTGATCTTACTTTCAAAACTTTATGTCATCCCTTAAATTTGAAAGTTAAGTCATGGGTGCAGTATATACACAGGTTAATTACAAAATAAGGAAGGTGCTTTCTCATATCACCATGCACTTCTTGGGTGAAAAAATTAGTCACCCCTCATAAACTCAATTTTTCTTGATTCATTGGAGTCTCACAGAAGCCAGAAGTTACTATACATCTGCTTTTAATGTGCTTTTTGTGCCTTTAGCTAATACCAGTGATCTGACTGTTTTCTTCTGCTTCCAGATGGAGACGTGTCTGAGTTGGATTCACGTCGTATGCAGCTGTGACCACACCTCGCCTTTTCCTCTCGTCCTTTGTTATGATGGTAATGTTTAATATTTTGCTTTGCAGGGAAATACAGTGGGCGACTGGATCACACATTTTATTTATGTTTTTTACACTTTTGGGAAGTGGTCCCAGTGTATTTAAAGAATTCTAAATTGAACATTTGTTTGTCAAGTTTGATTTGTCTCACTGATGTGAACATAAGATGCATGGGTTTTATAAAAACTCAGCATTTAATAACCTGTTGCTGTTTATGTAACTGGTAAATGTTCCATTCTCCTTAAGACCTCTTGTCCACCAAGCTAACAGTGGGTCGTTGGGCACATCTGGAATGATGGGGAACATCTTTCGTGTTTTTGTCACCATCATCAGACGTAGTTGGCCATTGGTTGCTGCTGTAGGGGAAAGTGCTCACTGCTCACTCTGATTGGTTGTTCAGTGTAGTGAACTGATGCACAGGATGGCTGTGAAGACACACGAGCTAATGGCTAACTGCCAGACAGGCGCTTGACATTTTTTTACTTTTATTTCTGCAAAACAAGCGACCCTTTCACAGCGACATGGGCGTGATGAGCACCTGATAATCAGGACTTCTGTGGGACCACATCTAAGATTAGAGGAAAACGCGTTGCTATTTTTACTCTATAATGTTAACACTTCTTTAGTTTTGTTCACTGTGTAACTACATTTTACAACCTCCCTCTGAACTGGCGAGTTACTCAGGCACAGATTGGACACCCTGAGCAACAGTTGGAAGATCTCTGCAGTCTGCTGATGTGCTATTTAATTTATTCAGGCGCTGGTGACTGGACACCCAACTGGGTCTTTGGTGCTGGTTTTTCATGTTAGTTTGGTGTATAAGAGGCCTTCACACAGACATACTTGGTGTCCAGACGGTGGTAAGACCACTCTGCGAGCTGAGCCACAGCCATTCTGCTAATGCCAGCTTTATCTAATGGTTTTCATTTGTAATATGAAAGTTCATCAGTTTAATCGTTAAACAATATTAGAAAATAGGACAGAATTATCTCTTTTTTTTAATTTATTTTATAATCTACCTCATATGTCCTTCATATTGTACTAAACACCTGTGCCTTAATTAAAGTGAGGGAGCGTTACAATAACTATATATATATATATATAGACTTATACTCTGGCAGCTATTTTGTACTTTATTTTATCTCATTTATTATGTTGTAGCTATGTTCTATTTTATCTAATTTATGTTGTTGCAATTATTCTATTTTATTCTATTATTCTGTTTTGCACTGACTGGACAGCTTTGTAATTTCGTTGCACTTTGTTGCAATGACAGTAAAGTTCTGCTCTATTCTAAAGCTGTTTTTGTCTTATTGCAGGGCTCTTCAGTTCCAGTCCTTAAGGACCACAGTCCTGCAGGTTTTAGATGTTTCCCATCTTCGACACACATGACTCAGACTACTTTGGTTGTTGTTGTGATACATGTTGTTTTTGCTGTCTTGGTTATTTTTAGGAGCTCCTGGTGACTGTCAGCTTAGTTTACCTGTAAAAGCTGTAAATTCTCTTGTGTTTCTGTACAGGTGTAGCAGTTGGTTGTCTGATGTTAGGTTGGACTGAAGGGTCGTTGCTTTCTATCTCCTGTGTATTTGTCTCCTCTTCCTTTTTTCTACGTTCCTTTTTACTTCTCTTCATTATTCTCCTTTTTTCTGTTCCCGCCGGTCAAGTCCAGCAACATTACATAAATTCCATAATGCAAAATAAATAAATAAGATTAAAAAATTTTAGCACTTTATAGTAATTTATAGTGGATTTACTACATAAAAATGATTACAGAAAAAGTATGGAATGTAATGGTTGTATTGATGTATAGCAAATTAAAATGGCCCTACAGCATGTAAAACTGTAAAAAATATGATCTGGTGGATGTCATGTCCTCACCTGGTCCGGCCAGGCACCACAGCCTCCACATCCAATTCCCTGATCGTCTACACCTGTTCCTTATCATCTCACCCTGCCACATTCACTCCAGTCCTGCCCTTTAGCCAATCACTGCCCGGATCTCTGATCAATCACACCTGTCTCCCATTGGCTCACCAGCCCTTATATACTCCAGCACCACAGTCAGTCCCTGTTGGACCTTAACTTAAGCACATTCCTGGCTCCCTGGTTTCCGTTACTCCTGCAGTACCGGTTGCAGTAGGGCAATTACCTTGTGTTCAGTGTGGTTAAAAAAGAGTAGTTAATCTGCCCTTTGTCTCCGAAGAGTCCGTGCGTAACAGTGGACTTGTCAATGGTAGGGCAAAAATTTATTTGCTTTTAATTATGTGTATGTGTGACTGTCATGGCTGCCACAAGTATCTTACGTTTGTTTGAAACTCCATTTGTGCACGTATTCAGAAATTAACGCCACTCTTCCATACATTGCAATATCCAAATAACCGCTAGGGGCCGTGTCAAGACCAATGTGAAATGGGAAAAAGAGAAAATGGCAACTGCCACTGCAGGAGAGACAACTAGTTAGTGAGGATTGCAGGTCGTTGGCTTGTTGGATTTTAGCACTGCTGGAAAAAATGACAGTTTAAGTCCCTTATTTACCATCTACAATACCACTGTTAATTTTTTTTTCAGCTGTGATCTCCAAATTTACCAAATAATCTCCCTGTTGTGTGTGTGTGTGTGTTTTTTTTTTTTGTTTTATATCCTACAAATTCGGTAGGTATATCCAGCATGAGTTCTCTTGCGCCCCCTGCTGGACTCCTCAGGTGACACGTGTAGTACACAAGCAGATTTGCAAACAATAATTCTCACGATGCAGCCGTTTGTGTATAATGCACGGCTAAACAGCAAGTATTTTACGCATAAGGTTAAAACCAGGCATGATTGTCTACTGGAAATCACTGCATGGACTCAGGAACACTTCAACAAATCACTGTCTATGAACACAGTTCACCCTGAAACCCAAATTCAAGATATATCCACTGTAGATGGTCGGATCATCAGTCTTCACAATTTCACATTGAGCAACATTTTACTGAAATTGTTCTTGTCTTTCAGACACAATTTGACCCAAATAGGTGAGCGTATGCACACCTTTACATCTGAGAGGCTCTGCCTCTCTGAACTGTTCCTTTTATACCCAGACTGACCTGTTGCCAGCTAACCTAACTAGTTTGCCGCCATCAAATTCAAAACAAGCTAATATTTTCCATTATTGTATTTCTTTTTTTAAAGTCAGATCATCACATTACAGAAAACTCACCTCTCTGTCACGCAGCAGATGGCTCCAGCCCAGGCATCCTCGTATGTTTATATGACAATAAATCTATTTAAAGTGCAGCCCATTTCACTGGAGAATCGACACCTGTTGTCAGCTTCCATTCTGACAGCGTAGGTGTTTATTTCTGTCTGTAAGCAAACATTCTTCACTTTGATTACAATGCACAGAGGTTTCTACAGTGACCTTGTCATATACTTACAAGGTACTCTGAATTCTAACAGTTTTTACATTACAGAAACATAGAATAAAAAAAATCTCCATATGTTTTTAAAGTTAATTTACTTCAGTCACCAAGTTGCCTCAACATCATTTAAAAATATTTTGCAAGACAGTAATATAGTATATTTATATGATGTGAATGCGTATTTATTTTGTGGTAAGTTGCAGTATTTAAATGAACAACTCAGCAGGTAATTACCGTGGTCAACAATGGTGGCTTTTTGTGACCTGACAAAATTATTCTCATTTGTGCTACAAGTTGTTTCGAAGTTGTTCCTCTGAGATATAAGACATCCAACTTCCTGTGTCTGTCAGAGTCCTGACAGGAAATGGCTGATCTTTGATGTCTGTGTGGATGCTGTATGGCTTGAGAAAATGAGCACAGTAGTCAATGAAAACAAGTTGTGCCTGATGAGTGGTGGGATTATTCAGAAGTCACCGCAAATGAGCGTCACCTTTGAGCCCATGGACCTGGAGATATTATACATGCTATACATGTGTAGTAACTGTCCAGAGAGTCTAGGCAGCAGTGCACTAACATCAAATGCTGTTTGAATGAAGTTCTCGAACCAACCAAAACCCACGGGGATGATACCCCTAAATTCCTCTGAATAACCTACAAACTTGTTCACCAACTTTCTTTGAGGATAATTCTTTGGTGTGAGACACAAGCTTCTTTCTTTTAGTATAAAACAAATTCATTGAGAGAAAACCATGTGCAACTTCTCAGCTCTACCTTTTATTTATTTATTTTTAATTAAAAAGAATTGTATTTTTATTCTTCGTGGCCTGGCATCTGTTCCTTTCATACCAAATGTAGAGATATAAACATTTGTGAACTATAAACTCTTTCTACTTTATGTATGCTTAAATGCTCTTTCTTTATTAGTCTACAGAGGCGGTCCTGGCTAGTTTTGCGCCCTGGGTGAACCACCCATCGGCGCCCCCCACACCTGACCAACCACAACTAACCAACCCCATCAACACCCCGACCCACCCCCCACCGACCGACCGAAAATTATTATTATTTATTTATTATTAAATACAAATGTTAACAAGAATAGATAAAACAATAAGATAGATAAAATGTTTGTAAACACCAATGTCAATTGCACAAATCCTTCATCACACAAATACAAATGAATAAAATAAATAAATAAAAAATAGTAATAATAACTTACATAATCTGAATTCAGCGCTCAGGCCGTAGCAGATTTTTCAACCTGGGTCTTTCAGCCTGTTTAAACCTGGCATACACACACACACACACACACACCTGACAAGTCCTGCAAAGATGTGGCTGCAGAGGTAGATGGCTCCTCCTCATCAGACTCCGGGAGCATCTCAAAGGCCTGTGTGGCTGCAGAGGGAGGTGGTTCTTCATTTTGGTCAGTGGGAGCTGCTCCAAAATATTTCAGAAGAGCCCTGAATTTTCAAAAAAAGATACAATATGTACGTTAGATCACACTTAACATGCATCCGTTACCCAATTAAAATAAACCATAATAATGCACAAATTATTATCATTTGTTAACATCCTATTAACTAAGCATAACACACTACAAAATATTCAAAAAAATTATATCACATAAAACTTACAAAATGTCATGTTAGTGTATATTGACATGAATGTTATATAAGTTATTAAGTTAGCATAGGCCCACGTACAGCATTAAAACTTCCAGTCAGGACGTCCTGTTGTTTACCAGCCTCTCAGACTAACAGGCCCGTGTGAACTTGCAGTTGTTGTGTTGCAAACACAAACTAGACTGTTGGTGAAAGTAACTGCATGACTTCATGCCTCAAATTTTATTAGTTGCTTAAGTAAAGCTAAAAATCAAATACAGTCGTCTTCTGTAGCTAAGTAGCAACATGTTAGCAAGAGGATAAATAGTGTGTAAGCTACTGTTTCATTACATGCACAACATCTCTCATAGAGACCTGCATACCTTTATCTTCTTCTTCTTTTCCTTCTCTTTCTGGGCACCTGATGGTTTTCTTTGGTCTTTGGAAGTGTCAGGATTGAAAACCCAAAGAAATGTGTCTTGAAAACAGAAAATGTACAACAGAAGAAACAGGAGTCTGTGTTTGGGACTGAACTGTAATAAAAACATAAACCATCACAAACACAATAAAACAAGGGTAAATTGGGCCATAAAGCTGCTGCCTTGGACAGTAGACGGTTGAATTGAAAGTGATTTTCAGTGTAGGTGTAATGACTGTCTGAAAAGTAATTGATGATGTGAAGCAGAATGTCAGGTAAAAGGCCACAAAAGATTGCAGTGTCATGTTGGCTGCTCTGCTGCTCCACCTGCCCCCCACCCTACTTAAACTCACTCCAGTCTCTGCTTCCCTGCCAGATGGCCATCTAACCTTGTCTTGTTCGTGAGTTTCCTTGTATTTGCAGACCACCCATTTTTGACCTGGTCACATCCCTGGATTTTGCTCCTGCCCACGTCGGATTGTTCCCCCTGCTGATAGCCTGCCTGGATATTCACCCCTGCTTGGAATGACCACAGAGGTTTTGCCTGCCCCCACTTGATAAGTAGCCTGATATCTGCCTTTTGTGTATGACCATTGTCTGCCCTCTTGACCACGTTTTGGATATTGGATTCAAGCTTTAACGCCTAGAGTTCTTGCAGATTCTGCCGACACACACTCAGCCCAGATCCTCCTGCTTTAATAAACCATACTCTGTTCAAACCTTAAGATCTGTGTGAAGCTGAATTTCCGGGTCTTCAGGAGAAACCATTGCATGCAGCCGTTATCTCTACAGTAAACGCACAACTGAACATCAAAATTTGGACATTTTTCTTATTCTATAAATCAAACGTTGGTATTGTAATGCTGAGATAATCTGTAAGTAGGACCATTCTTCCTACCACAAAGCAAAAAGCATTAAAACTTCTAAAAGAAAGACCTATAAACTGACATTACCAGTAGAGGTGGAAAGAATCGCAATCTGATTTATGGTAAAAATATTAATAGACTTTGACAAGATTAATTTCTGAACAGAAGAATTTAACAGCTATACAAGAAAGCTGAAACCTGACTAATGAATAAAGTTTTATTCATTAGTCAGGTCCAGCTTCCAAGAATTCATAAAAGTCCAATAAAAAGATAGTTCTTATTTCTTTTTCCTCTACTTAATTTAAACCTTTTGATGTATGTCTTACAGGCACAGAATGTTTAGTTGTAATTTTTTTTTTCCTACAAAGAAAAAAACCTGTAGCTATTTTTATCTCTTGCATTTCTGTGTGCTTTAGGAAATAAGAATCACTGGCTTAGAAGTGTGTTTTCATATGTGATAATAATAATAATAATACATTTTATTTAAAGCTCCTTTCAGGGCACCCAAGGACGCTGTACAAAACAAATAATAAAACATTAAAAGTACAGGAAAGACACACATATACAACACAATCTAAAAACCTAAACATAAGGGCAGAGTGGTGAGGATGTGATTGAAAATAATGTTACAGACAGTATGCTGTTCTGAAAAGATGAGTTTTGAGTTTGGAGATGAAGGTGAGGAGAGAGTCGGTATTGCGGAGGTCAGGAGGAAGTGCGTTCCAGAGCTCTGCTCCCCATGGTGCTGAGACGGGCAGCAGGGACAGAAAGATGGATAGAAGAGGAAGAGCGAAGACATCTGGAAGGGGTGACTGTGTGGAGAAGATCTGAGAGGTAAGGGGGTGAGAGTTTATGTATGGATTTGTATGTATGGAGGAGGATCTTGTATTCTGTCCTGTACTTGATGGGAAGCCAGTGGAGTTCTTGCAGGATGGGAGTGATGTGATGAAAGGAAGGAGTTCGGGTGATGATGAGGGCAGCAGAGTTCTGAACCATTTGGAGTTTCTGACGGGATTTTTGTGGGAGGCCAAAGAGGAGAGAGTTACAGTAATCCAGGGGGTGATGTACGTTCTTGGCAGGTATCTCACTGTGGGAACGTGTTGGGTGCGGAGTGAGTGCAGTCTGCGTAGCTGGATCCGCAAGATCACGAAATCACAGGAGAACTGGAGACTCGTGCAAAAAAAACAAAAAAACACTGACATAAATGGCTCCTGAGGTGCACACACCTGGTGGAAATTGGCCTTTATGCTATTCTGGCTCAGTCCCTTTACAGCTGCAGCCTTTTACAAAGACCATGTCACTGCCCTCTTTGACCGCATACAGCCTCCATATCTCCAACTCATTTGAAAGGCAGCCATGATTTCAAAACTTTTCAACACATCCTGTACATTTTTAATGCATGATATGTCTTCAAGCTGATGACAGCACCTCCAGCCCCACTGCACCGCCTTGAGAGGTTCCCCAAGGTTTTATACACTCCACTTTTTCCCACTTGGCACTATCTTACGATAGCAGAGAATACTGTTTCATTGTTATGCAGATGACAGTCAAGTTTACATTGCACTGAAGCACAATAATGTATGACCTCTTGATTCCTACATAAATTTTTTTTTTCTAGCAACTGTCAAAAGTTAAGTCTCTTTTGTCCAGACATGATCTTAAGAGAGTAATAAATGCTTTCATAATGGCCCAGCTTGATTCTTGTAATGCTCTTCTTCTGGGCATAAGCCAGTCTTCAATCAGCCCCCTTCAGTTGGAAGAAAATGCTGCCGCTAGACTTTTAACCGGTACAGGGAAACAACAGCGCATTACCCCAAGCTTAGCTATCCTTCACTGGCTTCCTGTTGGTTTTAGAATAAATTTTTTAATTATTTTATTTATTTTTAAGTCTCTAAATGGCCTAGGCCCACTTTATTTACACTACCGTTCAAAAGTTTGGGGTCACTTCCCTATTGAATCCAATGGCAAAGTGACCCCAAAATTTTGAACAGTAATGTATCTGAGTTGGTTCACCCCTACATGGCTTTTCTTTTGTTGTTACTGTTTTAAATGTATTTTAAAAATAAAGTGGCATGGTATGGTATAAATAAGTCATCTTTTTGTTTGACTGAGGAGCTATTCCCCGACCCTCACACCAATGTAGTGAAGTTCCTGATGAATCTGATCCTATATGCATGCAGTTTGCTCCTGGTTGGAGGTTTGTGCACCACTATTACTGTCACTAATTACTGTAATAGTGCCATTAACAGTAATAAATTAACTGTATTTCAACTCAGACCTTTAGGACAGCTTTGCAGCATCTGCTTGTGATCCAGAAAGCTGCCCACCACATACATACAGCCGCGCCTCTGTTAAAATCAACCTGCATAATGCAATGTACGGTTTTTAAAGCAAATGAGTGGCTTTCTCCCGTGCTTAGAATACAAATTGAAAATGTATCAGATAAAAACTGGGACTGTCAGGATTTGTTTGGCTTTGCACCGATGTTGCATCTTGTGGTTTTCTTATGCAAGACAGAAAATAAAATGCCTACATAGAGAGAGAAAACTGGACTAAAAAGAAAAAGCTTTGCTGAGCTGAGCTGAGCAGCAGAAACAATAAAAATTGCTGTAGTTACAAGTGTTGTGACACTGTTATACAAAAAATTATTTTTATTTGTAAATCAAGAGTGAAAACCAACTGAATGAAAATTGGAGAGTAAAACTAAACACCTTTATTTCTGTCCTGTTACTTTCAACTTGAGTTATTTTCTGAAACAGCTTTATTCAGAAGGAAATATACTAGTCACAGTAGTGTTCAGCAATGCTTATAAAAAGCAAACCCTAAAGCATTTGTGTCAAACTCAAGGCCCACAGGCCCATGAAAGAATTATCTTTGGCCCGCATGATCATATATATCATATCTAATCACTACTAGAGCTGACCCACTGACAGAGTGCATGCAGCACTTTAATACTACAAGCCCACGATGCACTGCCAGCGTGTTGGTGCGTCAATCACAGGCCTGCAAGCTTGTTCGTCTCTCATTCTTTAGCAGCCTGACAGAGATACTAAATACTCACTACTCAGAGCTACTACTCGCCTCTCTCCCCAAAAAATGGCTTAACAAAAACTGAACTTTGAAAACAGAGAATATGTTTGCAGATGAAGGACAAAGCTGTGTGTCTTCTGTGTGGAGACAGTGAGGCTGTAATGCAAGAATAAAACATAAGACACTGTAAACGTAAGACCGATACAAGCATCTGGACAGAAATCACAGGTTCCAAAAGGCAGAAGAGTTAACTCTTTAGGCACCAGGCTTTAAAAAGTTTTTAAGGGAAACTTTAAGTGAGAGAAAATGTTGAAAATGAACCAGAGTTTTATAATGGCAGTGAAATTACTCATCTAATTTCATATTGTGTGTCGTTTGTCATTATTCTGTTGATAAAATAGATCATTGCTGTTTGTTTTACTAGTTCTTCTTAGCTTTTTTTTTGTGATCAGATGATCACTTTAGCTGTAAAAATCTGTTCAATATTTAATCAAATCTAGACTTAAAAAAAGGTCTTATTTGTGCCCCCTTTTCCTGGTCAGTACTCCTGCCTGGACCCCATCAGAACCTTTCTAGACCCGCCCCTGCATAGCTGAAGTATAAACCCTGTCTACCACAGCCAGCTACTGTGTTAGAGAAGGTCCTGCCAAAAACAACACTTTTGGGTAAATATGTGACGGTATGAACCCTGAACTGCTAGTTTTGTCATTTTCAGCTAAATGATAAACACAACAAGAGTAAAATGCCAATCAGATGATTAACAACAGCCGTCATGATTTACGGAACGACATGAGAGGAGAAGGAAGAAGCAGCTGCTGCACAAACACAGAGACGACCAGACATCCACTAGAGCAGACAAGATGGTAGAAAACGCACTTTAGGTTTAAAAAAATAAAAATAAAAATGGGTGTGGAACCCTCTCACTGGGAAAAGAGTTTAGACCAAGACTTATTGTCCAATAGACTTATTGTGTCAGTATCTGCAGCAAATAAACACCTGGGTATCTACCTGGGCACGTTGCCATAGAGATCGATTTGCGTGATGTAGCTGACTAAAGAGAAAGAAAAATGGAGCTGGAGAGTTGGAGATATTCGCATTATTTTCAGTTCAGTCCAGTCCAAACTTGTGATGAAAGATCCTGCTCGCCGGTCAGTGGAAGGAGTCCTTCAGCAGCCGACCCGCCCAAACATGCAGCCGACCCGCCTAAACAAGCTAAGCTTTTTTCAACATTTCTTGGCGCACAGCAGCCGGTAAGACAGAAATTAACAAGATAGTTGCAGATTCATTGTAGGAGACATGCTCCCCCAGTCGACTATTGAATGGCCCAGGTTTAGAAAAGTACTAGATAAAACGAGGATGAGACAAATGTGTCCATTTCTTCTCACAGACGGGACGTTGTTCTTGTGGTTTTATAGCCATTTTCTTTACAATATACTGTAAACACTATGCAGACAGGCAGCGATGATTTGGCTATGATGATTGTCCATGTCTACACGGTGAATTAAGAAATGGTAAAGTAATAAGTAGTCACGTTACTTTTTAAATCCAGTAACGAGTGAAGTAATTTCATTACAATTTACTGAAGTAATGAGTAACTAGTAACTAATTACTTTTTTTAGAGTAAATACCCCAACACTGCCAATCGTGCGGTTAATAAGCTATCAATACATATTTTTGCTTTGCTTGTTTTACAGTTAAGGACATTCATACTTTATCAAAAAGATGATGAAACATGTTAGTATGTACATAATAAACACACACGCTCTCTGTATACAGTATATATCGATATATAGATATCTCTCTCACTCTGTCTCTATCTATCTATCTATCTATCTATCTATCTATCTATCTATCTATCTATCTATCTATCTATCTATCTATCTATCTATCTATCTATCTATCTATCTATCTATCTATCTATCTATCTATCTATCTATCTATCTATCTATCTATCTATCTATCTATCTATATGTGTGTGTGTTATATAATGTGTGTGTATATAGATAGATGTGTGTATTTGTATTTAAAATATTCCTACATTAGATTGTTTTGTATTCACCTGTAAACTTTTCAAGAGGTGTAGTGACTCAGAGTAATTGTATCCCCTCTTTGTTTTTTCCTCATCCAGATCCCAGAGACCAGAACAGAGCACAGATCATCTATCCCAGCAGCCACAGGAACCAAATATAAGTCAGACCCACTGGAACAACATACCAAAGAACAGGCCATTGCTCTTTGGATTGGGTGCACTGCACAGTGGACTGGGGAATACCCCAACACAAAATTCTGACAGTCAACTGATAACGGAAGCAACATGGTTTCAGCATTCAAAGCTAATGAACCGGATGATACCACTAGCTCTGATGAATCCATTGAGCCAAGTGACACCGAAGATTCTGAGGTAGTTGGAGAAGACCAAAGGTAAATTATATCAGTTTGCTGTTGATTAACATTTTAGGTATATAGTCATATTGAGCTATGCTAGGTTATAGTCATTTTTTAGCAGTTTCTCATGGCAGTTTTATTGAATTTCATTCATTCATTCATTTTTTATACCACGTAATCCAATTCAGGGTCGTGGGGAGCTGGAGCATATCCCAGCAATTAGCAGACAAGAGGCAGGGTATACCCTGGAGTGGTCGCCAGTCCACCCAGTTTATTGAATTTCACATAAGATTAATAGGTTTTTTGTGTGTTTTTGTCTAATCTATCTAGGTTTGGAGCCATAGATAGGACCCCCTGTGTTGTACACACACTGCAACTCGTGGTGAACATGATCCAAAAAGATGCAAGTGTCAGCCTGCTTGGCAAAGTTAGAGTGCTTGTCAGGCTGTTCAGGAAGTCATCGGTGGCAACTGAGCGACTGCTGCTTCGACTACCTTTGGTTAAAGACTGTCCTACTAGATGGTCCAGCCCATATCTAATGATATCGGGGCTCCTCCAGATCAAGGATTCAGTAGTCCAGGTTGCAGAAGGGATGAGCTGGGACTATACTGCCTAGTGAGTGGCATAGGTTGTCTGTTCTGAGAGATTTACTGCTTCCCTTTGCTGAGCATACCCAGATGCTTCAGAGCAACACACAGTCTTGATCCTTTGTGGTGCCTGACCTTCTGGACCTGTCAGAGTTCCCCCATTCCCAGGGCTCTAGCTTCAAGGACCCAGTTTCCCTGGCAAAGAAGATGAAGGCAAACATGACAAGCAGTTCAGCTGCTTTCTTGATCACACTGACTCTAAATCCCCCCCCCCCCCGAGAGAGAGAGAGAGAGAGAGAGTAGGAAAGAAGAGGGGTCTGGGGATGTAAGTCCAGAGGTAAGCGAATCTCTGGATGTTGAGGGTCTGGTGGCATTAGGCACTCCCGCTCCCCAGGAGGTCCCCCAGGGCCAGACAAGCCAGGGAAGGCCGCCTCCCACGACCGGGCCATACAGGGACTACAGCCTACAGAAGGTTGTTTCAGTGAGTGGTTTATGGGCTTCATTATGAAAAGGAATTATCCATCATGGGGCAGAAAAAAGGGGAAAAAAAGAAGGCTGATGAAGCAGCTGTGCAAGGACAAGGTAATTTCTTTTGCAGTTATACTGTTAAAAAAGGTATTACTCTGGTGATGATGAAGATTAGACATGACTAAGTTGAGTGCATATGGTATTTTGTTGTATATTTTCCTCCTGTATGTTAAATAGGGATGCATGTTATTACAGCTTTATGGAGTCTAATAAACAACCCTGTACTTAACCCTTAACTGTGGTGCTGGTGTATATAAGGACTGGTGAGTCAATGGGGGACAGGTGTGACAGGTTGGGTTGATTGGAGAGCTGGGATCAGGGACAGGTCTGGAGGATCAGGGGAGTGCTGATGGAGGAGTGGCAGGACAGACTGTGACAACGGTAACTGGATGGAAGTGTCGGGTCTTTACCTGGTTTTAATAGTAGAGTAATATTGGCTAGGTTCATATTTGAAGGTATTTTTTGTTTTTCCTTTATTTCTAATATCATATTGTAGAAAGTGGGTGCCAGCATTGTCCAGAATTCTTTGTAGAATTCTGCTGGATAACCATCTGGACCTGGGTCATCTGGACCTGGGTCATCTGGACCTGGGTCATCTGGACCTGGGGCTTTATTGTTGGGCATATGCCGGAGAGCTTCATGGAGTTCACCGACTGAAAGAGGTGAATCCAAGGTTATTTTATTCTCATGTTTTAATTTTGCAGAAGATTGATGTTACTAAGAAATTGATCGAAATTGTCATCTGTTGTAGTTAGTTGTGATGTATATAATGTTTTATAGAATTCTTTGAAAGTGTTATTTATCTTGTCAGGGTCGTGGCTGATGTTTCCTTCTGGATCTCTGACAGAGGAGATTGTTGTTTTCTCCTTGTTTGTTTTTAACTAATTTTTAACTAATTTGAATGAATCTTAAAAAACAACAAAGAGACAAAAAAGCCCCAAAAAGTTTATCAACTTAACATTTTAGGAATATGCTTCAAATATCCATTTGAATTCTTTGCCTCAGTAAGCACACAGCTTGCTCATAAATTACTCCTCCTGAGCAGGTAACTATAAACATGTCATGTAACATCAGAATTTGAACAATAACACACTTAACACTTCAATCCATTCAAGTCGTGAGTTAACAAGGTAGATCTCAACTCTCAGCAGGAGAAAAAGGAACAAAAAAGTCACATCCACGGTGTACTTGCAAGCAAGTATTGCTGCAAGCAAAAACTTAGCAGGCTATGACTCATCTCTCAAAGTTTCATTCATTCATTCATTCATTCATTCATTCATTCATTCATTCATTCATTCATTCATTCATCCTCCTTTTTGGAGGAACTCCCAAACTGCACACTGCTTTGGGTACTTGATGCCAACAGACATCGACTGCTTGTAAGTGTCTTTTGCTCCAAACCCTCCCCAGTAATAATGACGAAGGTCTGAGACGAGTGTCGTCTCTTCGTTCCCCAGCGACAGGACATACAGGTATGGAAGCGATGCCTTTACCTCATCCAGATATTCTACCAAGTTTGTTCCAACCTGAGAAAGAAATAAAGAACAAAAGCTGTCAGACTAACACTACGTACCCTTTCTCCAAGTGGATTCCACTTCCAGTGAACGTGGATTTATTTAGGGGATCTAAATTAACCCATGCAAGTCTGTAATTCTAACAGAGTACAAATGGACCATTTGTTTGCTGTCAGAGTTAAGGGGAGACCTTAAAAATGAAAAGTTTGAGAAACACTGGGAGTAAAATCTTGTCGAAAAGCAAAAAGTAAGAAAGATAATGGTGTTTACAGTAATACCTGCTGAGAGGTGCAGAAGTCTCATTGACAGTTACAGGAATCGTTTGATTGCAGTGGTTGCCTCAAAAGGTTAAAATATTAAGTTTAGGGAACCATCATGTTTGTCCAGGCCTGTTTCATGAGTTTATTTTTTTTCTGGTGAAACATGGTTGAAAAATAATGTCTGACTTTCACTGGTTAAATTTCATAGAATTTTTATTTATTGTTACTTTTGTCAGATTCAAGTTATTTCTGTGACCATTGTGAGTTTTTCCTTCATTAACCGAAGGGAACCAACAGTTTTGTTCACGTCTGTAGCTTCATTTAAACATTCAAATGTACAGCACAGTTGTGATCAAGGAAATTAATTGCCCAAATAAGTTAACTGAGGCATGTTTCTTAACCACTTGTCAGTATGTACCAGATTTTGTACCGGTTCACACAGTTAGATAATTACACGCAAGAGTGATGATGATGATGCTTACACCAGAAACTGGAAGATGAGAGGAAGAAATCGCTGTTGCTAAGCTACAGGATGCAGATCCATTTCCTGACAGCACATGTTTCTTATCTAATTTCATCTTCCATCTGTTGGATTTTTATCATTTGTTGGTATTTACAAACTAACTATAAATATGTTTGTTTAAACAAAAACTGTTTTCATGGCACAGATGACTTTTTAAAAGGATTTGATTTTTCTCTGTTTTCAAATAAAATCTCAGAGACTCCTGTAGTTCTTCATATAGCTTATTTATTTATATCTTATCACTATTTATAACTTATATTGTAATATTTAGTTCCATTTAGAGCACTTTATATTTGGATTTGGTAATCCTGGAAAGTCTGTATCTGGATCAGAGCGATCCAATGTTGGATGATGTAGTCCTGGATAGTAAAAACTGGGATTCTCAAACCCACATAACTTTGATCTGGATTAAATCTGGTCCCTGGTCCACAATGTGCCTGTAAGACCTTTAACAGGCCCTGACATGTCTTCATTATCCTCACTGGATCTGACACATCCAATCACATTCCTGCTTCCTGTAGGAGGAAGCTGTTGGATTTTAGCACCACCTTCTGGTTGTAATGAGAACTGCAGCCTCTAAATCACCAGTTATGTTTTATCACAGGTTTATTCTTCTTCTACTAGTTTATTTTTATCAGTCACTGTTATTTTTGTAAAAATGCTCCAATGTTTTTATGAATAAATAAGGAAAAGTTGGATTTCAATCTGACCATGTAAATTAAAACCTTCTATTGAAGATTTGTGCTGCAAATTTTGTTAAATTTTTATTACAGTAAATGATTAAAATCCTGAACTCAGGTTCCAGTTCCACTTAAAAAAAACTGCTGCTGAAATTTTACCTATGGTAAGAATGATTTGCTCTCTGGCATCATGTGAGGCTCCATGTGATCATTCCCTCCTAAACTACCTCTTTTTCACATTTCCAGTCAAGTCACCAGAAATCCTGGAGGACATGATGTTACTACAGTTTCTGTTTTAACTCAAGAAATTATGTTTTCCTAACTTTATCCAAGTAGTTCTTGATGAGAAACACAATCAAATTGCTTGTAATGTGTAGGGCAGCAATAAAAAAGCATGAAGATGCACAGATTTAATTTTGAAATAAAGTCTCTAAATTAAACTACTTTGACACATTATTTGTTTGAGTCAAGCTTGGTGCTTTAACACTAGAAGTCCCAGGAATTTTGATATCTCCCTAAAGTCCCAGAGAAGGGTCGAAAGACCTTTAGTCCAAACTGACGACTCTGCTGGCAAAAATTAGCATCTCTTCATTTGTAAATGCAGCCATTACCTGAGGAATGCACCCATTGCATCCAGCCCCTCCTTGTTACCTTGAAACGTCTGGTAAATTCTGTGGCAGTGGGGGATGGTGGGCTGAGGGGGATAAATAGTAGCTAGCTTCACCTCCAACAAATAGAAGGAAGCAAAATGCAGAGGCGGCTTACAACTCAGCAGGCATTGGACCTGATCCTCAGCGATACAAACCCTTGTGACTCAGATGGAGAAGAGATACAAATTCAGCTGGATTCGGACTCTGACTCTGAGCAGTCTTCAGGTAAGATTTGAAACTATTATTGAACTTTTTGGTATGACAAATTTCTTTCTTTCTGCTTTGTCCTGTACTGTGAGTTGCAACACTGGAATTTCTCCATTTTGGTACAAATAAAGGATTTTTTTAATCTTATTTCCAAAACATCCTATTTTCGTCCTCTGAAATTGTGAAATTGTTTACCTTGCAGATGATGAGACTGCTCCACTGCCAGAAAAGAGGGCTCGGTTGGGAAGTGAGAGGACAGAGATGGCTAAAGATGGCACAGTGTGGCATGAAGAACAGCTGGGGACATGTCTCAATTTCACCCCAATAGAACCATACGGCACAGATGGAGAGCCAACTGCTAAGGCCAGAAGAAGTATCCGGACTCGTCTTCAAAGCTTCTTCTGTTTTATAACACTTGAAATGCTTCGTAGCATTCAAGAATGGACCATTCAGCATGCACGGCAAAAGGAGCAGGCAGATTGGTTCATGAACCTCCCAGAACTAATGGCATTTATTGCAATTATTATCTTGCGGGGGGTGAAGAAAGTTCCATCACTACGTGACAATTGGTCAGCAGAGCTGGGAAACCCACGAATCATTGCTACTATGGCCCGAAACCGCTTCCAAAACATCATGCAACACCTACGCTTTGATAACATGTTCACACGCAGTGAGCGAGTGGAGACAAATAAGTTTGCTGCAATTTCTAATCTGTGGGAATCTTTTGTCAATAACTGCATCAGATCTTATAACCCTGGTCGACACATCACTATTGATCAACAGCTTTTCCCGACAAAGACTCGCTGCAGTTTTCTGCAGTACATTGCAACAAAACCGGACAAATTTGGCATTAAGTTTTGGCTGGCTTGTGACTTGAAATCAAAGTACATTTGCAATATCCTGCCATATCTTGGCAAGGACCCCAGTCGTCCCAGTGGAGAGAGACTCTCTGAGAGTGTAGTGATGAGGCTGATGGAGCCGTTCATGGATAAGGGCAGAACTGTAACAACAGACAATTTTTTTACATCGCTGTCCCTTGCGCAACGACTGCTTAGCCGGAAAACCACCATCCTTGGCACAGTCAACAAGATTCACCGGGAAATTCCTCAGTCAACTAGACAGAAGGACCACACTAAATTCACCACTCGAGTGTTTTCCACCACTGGTGCAACACTCACAGTATATGCGCCGAAACGGAAAAAGACTGTCTATCTTCTCAGCAGCATGCACAATGTGGTTGAGACTGAGAATACCACCAAAAGGAAGCCAAACACTGTCACACAATACAACACCACAAAGTGTGGTGTGGATGTGATGGACCAGATGGTGCGGGAGTACAGCGTGCGTGCAGGAACACGGAGATGGCCAGTCGCCGTGTTCTACAACATGATCGACATGGCGGCACTGAACGCTCATGTTCTTCATAAGGAATGCACCGGAGTGCAGGAGAGAAGAGTGGACTTCCTGGTTGAGCTCGCGAAAGAGTTGGCCAACTCTCATGTGAGTCAGAAGAAGGCACATAAGGAGCAACTGCTTCAGCAGCAACCTCCCACACCTAGCCCTGGGAAAAGGGCAAAATGTCAGGTCAACCATCGATGCAAGAACAATTGCGCAACTGTAAGATGTGTTGACTGCTACAAATACACATGTGGCAAATGCAGGATGGAGATACCATGGAAGTGCCAAGCATGTTTGGACTTAGCACAGACGGACTGCTGAAAGAGCAGAAAAGCCATTCACACAAGGGCATGCCACTGTAGCCTTGTGTAAATATTTGTGAAATTGTTTCATTACTTGCATTATTTTAACTGTTTTGTTGTTTTTTTTATGACAAAAATAAAAAGCATTGGAAAAAATTCACAGTTGTTCTTTTATATCTTTGTCATGTTGACATTTATGCCCTCTTGACTTAGACACTAATGCTTCTGGACATTTTACTCACAGACCCTGCCTGTACCACCACAATCAAAAAATGTTCATTTTAAATATTCAAAATTGTTCATTGCTTGGGCTTTTTGGACATAAGGTACATGAACATTGGGTTAGAAAGTTTGAAAAATTGGTCAAAAATTTTGAAAAATTTGTATTTTTTCATTTGTATGAAAAGAGGAGAGCTGGACCTTTTAAAGTGATTTTTAAAAAAAATATGAATTCATCATTTTGTCATATCATTCTAAATTGTTTGCTTTTTTATTGAAGGCCCACAATGATTATCTTTTTTTTTTCTTCTAAAAGCACACAAATGTGTCGAGGAGGTATATATCATATATCATATCAAATATATTTTTAATTATTTGAAATATACCAGAATGCAGGAAAACCTTTCTGAATCTGTTTGAGGTCTACTCCAATCTCATACTCAGGGGACCAAGCAGTGTCTCAAGCCAAGCTTTGGGCAAAAGTTGACAGTCAGGTTTCAAGAGTCTACAGTGTCTCCCCTAAGTATGCGCCCTCCTGGGGTGTGCCAGTAATTGACTCGTCTACAAACAAAAGAAGCTGTTCACAGCTTAAGACAGGATTTTAGCTAAAATCCTACTGGTCAATCGACCCATCTCTGGGTTGTAAAGGTAGAAAGGTCAATTGACCCCTCTCTGGGACTTCTAGTGTTAATTCATGAGTGTAGCTCCGTTATCTGAAAAAGGAGACTCTGTTAAAAGTTCCATCGTCTCTCATTTCTGAAGTTTTATCTACAGGAGACGGTAAAATATGTCGGGTCTGTCCATCCTCCAGATGAACCTCACGACGGATCAGACTTTATTTTTAGAATTGATTTTAAGATTTTATTGTTTGTATTCAAAGCTTTAAATGGTCTGGCCCCCAAATGCATACCGACTGCCTCCAAATTTACACTCCAGGCCAAGTACACATAGAGATTATCGGGCTGTTTTTGTTTTGCCCCTTCCTGATCAAGGACGGCAAATGCCTTATTATCTTGAGTCTTATAAGATTTTCCTATAAAATGGTAATTTGGTCTGAGGTGTGTTTCGAGCGATTTCGTCCGGCACCAAAACGGGAAGTATTGAACATGTTCAATATTTACGACCAAAAACCTTCACGTGTGAGGAACGCCGACGACTCCTGAGTTGTGACTCTGTGGATCGTGACGTGGAACAGGACGTAGCCAATCAGAGAGCGAGCTGACTGGGGAGCAAGGAAGATATAAAGTCTGGACCCAGACGCTGGAACGCACTGGTTTTATGTCCGATCTGCCCCACAGTGGAGGCTTTTAATGTGTTATTTACTTATGTTTTAATTTGTCATTTCTTTCTTTTTTTATTAATATTTTTGATTGTTGCTGTGCAGCACTTTGGAGACTTGTCTTTGTTTTAAAATGTGCTTTATAAATGAAGTGGACTGGATTATTTACTGAACAGAGACTAAACGTCTGGATCAGGGTGAAGACTCGGAGCTTCTAGAAGCTTCTTCAGCAGCAACGTCTGAGATAAAATAAATGAACGTGTACGGATGAAATAAAATTAGAAATAATTTAATTTCTCACAGGACGTTTAGTACCATTTATGTTCTGCAGCATCTGAAGGTCCCAACACAGCTTTTCAACCAGGATGAGGTCTGGACCAGAACTGAACCACACTGAGACCTCCTCCCTCTCCAGCCTGTCTGGTTCCTGCAGTCAGGATGAGGTCTGGACCAGAACTGGACCACACTGAGACCTCCTCCCTCTCCAGCCTGTCTGGTTCCTGCAGTCAGGATGAGGTCTGGACCAGAACTGAACCACACTGACAACTCCTCTCCCTCCAGCCTGTCCAGTTGAGGTCTGGACCAGAACTGGACCACACTGAGACCTCCTCCCTCTCCATCCTGTCTGGTTCCTGCAGTCAGGATGAGGTCTGGACCAGAACTGGACCACACTGAGACCTCCTCCCTCTCCAGCCTGTCTGGTTCCTGCAGTCAGGATGAGGTCTGGACCAGAACTGGACCACACTGAGACCTCCTCCCCCTCCAGCCTATCTGGTTCCTGCAGTCAGGATGAGGTCTGGACCAGAACTGGACCACACTGAGACCTCCTTCCCCTCCAGCCTGTCAGGATGAGGTCTGGACCAGAACTGGACCACACTGAGACCTCCTCCCTCTCCAGCCTGTCTGGTTCCTGCAGTCAGGATGAGGTCTGGACCAGAACTGGACCACGCTGAGACCTCCTCCCTCTCCAGCCTGTCTGGTTCCTGCAGTCAGGATGAGGTCTGGACCAGAACTGGACCACACTGAGACCTCCTCCCCCTCCAGCCTGTCCGGTTGAGGTCTGGACCAGAACTGGACCACACTGAGACCTCCTCCCCCTCCAGCCTGTCCGGTTGAGGTCTGGACCAGAACTGGACCACACTGAGACCTCCTCCCTCTCCAGCCTGTCTGGTTCCTGCAGTCAGGATGAGGTCTGGACCAGAACTGGACCACACTGAGACCTCCTCCCCCTCCAGCCTGTCCGGTTGAGGTCTGGACCAGAACTGGACCACACTGAGACCTCCTCCCCCTCCAGCCTGTCCGGTTGAGGTCTGGACCAGAACTGGACCACACTGAGACCTCCTCCCTCTCCAGCCTGTCTGGTTCCTGCAGTCCGGTTGAGTTCAGGACCAGAACTGGACCACACTGAGACCTCCTCCCTCTCCAGCCTGTCTGGTTCCTGCAGTCAGGATGAAGTCTGGACCAGAACTGGACCACACTGAGACCTCCTTCCCCTCCAGCCTGTCAGGATGAGGTCTGGACCAGAACTGGACCACAATGAGACCTCCTCCAGCTCCAGCCTGTCTGGTTCCTGCAGTCAGGATGAGGTCTGGACCAGAACTGGACCACACTGACACCTCCTCCCCCTCCAGCCTGTCAGGATGAGGTCTGGACCAGAACTGGACCACACTGAGACCTCCTCCCTCTCCAGCCTGTCTGGTTCCTGCAGTCAGGATGAGGTCTGGACCAGAACTGAACCACACTGAGACCTCCTCCCCCTCCAGCCTGTCAGGTTGAGGTCTGGACCAAAACTGGTCCACACTGAGACCTCCTCCCTCTCCAGCCTGTCCGGTTGAGGTCTGGACCAGAACTGGACCACACTGAGACCTCCTCCCCCTCCAGCCTGTCCGGTTGAGGTCTGGACCAGAACTGGACCACACTGAGACCTCCTCCCCCTCCAGCCTGTCCGGTTGAGGTCTGGACTGGTCCTCCTGCTGTCGTTTGATCATTTTCATTAAGTTAATAAATAAAATATCACAACTTATTAAACCTTCTGCTCCTGATAAAAAGGTTTTCTTTAATTTTAAACTGAAGTTCTTCAGTGAAAACTTCCAGCTGTTACTTCTGATTGAAGCAGACTTTTTATTTTCACCGTTTTAAGCAGATCAAAGCTCTGATTCCGACTTTTTATAACATCTCCATTAAGCACGTATGATTGGTCCGTCTAATGCCATCAATGACCTGCTGTTTTGATTTCTGACCAATCAGAGCCAAGCAGGCCTTAAAGAAACAAGAAGCAAAATTGAGTGTTTACAGCACAGGTGTCAAACATACGGCCTGGGGGCCAAAACCGACCTGCCAGAGGGTCTTTCCATCTTTCTGATTCAGTTTGTATGATGAGCTGAGTCATTTCAGGTGGTCAGGATGACTACCATGGGCAAAGGCCCGGCCACCAGGCGCTCGCCTCCGTGCTCCACCTTCAGGCCTGGCTCCAGAGGGGGGCCCCTGTGACCCCTGTCTGGGCAAGGGAGACCTTGGTCCTTGCTTTCTCATTATCATAGGGGTGATTTGAGCCGCACTTCGTCTGGTCCCTCCCCTAAACACCTGTTTGCTATGGGTGACCCTACCAGGGGCATGAGCCCCCGACAACATAGCCGCTAGGATCATCAGGACGCACAAAGGTGGCGGCTCAGGGAGGAGAAATATTTCTTTCTTTTTTTTTTTTTTTTTACAAATATTTAAAATGTAAAATAAAAAGTAAATAAAACAAAACCAAATAAATAAAAAGGAAAAATCTAATAAAAATGTTTCTAATGGAAAATACAATATTTTTATATCTGAATTTAATAAAATTTATACATTTTGATAAAATATTTAACTTAAATTAATTTATACATAGACAATTGTAAAATATTCAATAAAAATGTTATAATGTATACAATTTATTTAAAAATACACATAAATTTACATTAAATTTGATACATTTACATATATATTATATAAATATCAATTTGTTGAATATAAAATAATTTGGATTTATGCATATTGAAAATGTACATTTATTTTTTATATTTTTTATACATAAAATACACATCAAGAATACCAAATAAAATAAATATTTAAATAAGTAAATTCAGGTTGTTTCTGATGTTTTCTGGAAGGATAGGAACAGGAGGAGTTTTCCTTATTTCTAGCTTATTATGCTGTTATTTTACAGGAATTATGCTGCATGTGACCCTGAACTAAACCTGGTTTACAGAAGACCTGAGCTGCGTCCCGCGGGAGGAAAATACCGTTTATTAAACTGGAGGTTGAGAATTTAAAAAGCAAAATATCTCAGCTTCAGGAATAGGCTTCCTGTGTCCCTCAGGATGAAGTGCACCGTCATGTGGTGAAGACCTGCAGGAAGACGACTCAGTCCTCGTCCTCGTTGGACCTCAGGAGGTTTCTGGTTCAGGTCAGACGGATCGGATGTAAACCATCCAAACACAGAGAGATGACTTGGTTAATGATTAGCCAGGGACAACGGATCCTCGCATAGTTAACCATGAACAAGTCAGGAACACTGAGAGCTGAGATCAACAAGGTTTAATCCACACAGAGTGCCACACATCATCAAGACACACACACACACACACACACACACAACATATATGAGACTGAGCTGAGCTCCAAAACAACAACAACAACAAACGTGAAGAAGCTCAGGCACAACGACAGGATTCATGGTCAGGTCTGACCTTCGCAACGATCATTTCCAGCCCTCCCCCATCCTTTATTTACCTGTAAACAAACACCTGGAGCTTGGTGGCGCTGGTCAGAGAAGACATGAAGACGCCGCCTGCTGTAGTTGATGCAGTTTCACACAGCATGGGTCACAGTTTGTTTCAGCGGGAAACTATAACATGTTTAACAATTCCCACCGACAGGAAGTCAAACAGACGGACACCATGATGACCTGAAAACCTTCAGCTGTGTTTGGGACGAGAGTAAAGAGGATGAGAGAGTTGTGGTTCATCCTGACTTTGGTGGACAAGAATTTTCAGAAGATTTCTGGAAGCTAGAAACATTCCAGTGAAAACTTAAGATCTACATCTGAAAACTATCTGACTGTAGGCGGGTCGAACGGGCGTCAGGGTAACGTGACATAAACTTTTTTTCTTAGCCTGAAGTCTCCTGGTTGGTGGTCGGTTTACTCAGAGTGTCACGGCGGTGGGTTGGAGGCCATGTTGGAAGGATTTCAGGGTACGAACATGTGACAGGTCTGGTTCTGTAGATTCGTAGATTATTTTCTAATGAAGTATCTGAGACGCAGTTTCGGTCCGAGTTAAAATTAAACTGAAATAAATTGTCTTTAACAAAAAGTTTGAGTGAGCAGCTCCACGCTGAGCTAGGGATGTAACAGTGAAAGACTTTCTTTGTACGATTATAGCCAAAGAAGTAATCACAGTTTTACGATTATTATGATTAATATGAGTTAATTTCTTTTATGAAAAGTCACAATATTGAAAAATCTTTATGAATAATCAATCCTGCGATTAAACGTGTAATTTAATGACATCCCTACACTGATAGATGACGATCTTCATCTCAAGATTATTTTAGGGCTTCGTGACAGTTTCTGATACGTTTTTCATCACTTTATGGTAAAAACTGTGGAAAACCCCATTGTACAGAATCTGATACCACCACCTGCTGGATATCTTTTGCACTACAATTGCGTTGACATTACACAGTAATCAAACTGTAAATATACAAAAAAATATAAAAAAGATATTTTTATATAAATTTTGGTAGAGCCAAATAAAGACTTTAGATTTAAAAGATAGAATTTTCTCCCCATCTTTTCTTGGGACAGGCTTTCATACCCGCTGAGGAAACTAAGAAATGGTGTTTGTGGAAGGATCAATGGTAGACGGCAGATTCAGTTTCTCCACCTGCTGATGCACCAAACTTCAGGTATTCTCACAGTGATGAACAGAAATGTTTGTTCATTTACTTTCTTTGAGTATTTGGATGGAAACTTGGCTGATAATGACGCTTGTGTCCTAGCAACACTCAGACGACCCTTGAAGACTTGGATTCATTTTCTATTCGCGTCTGTCCCTCAACCCTCTCCTCCTGCTCTTCCTCCCCCACTCCGTCCTTCTTCAGTATCGTCAGCGGCCACCAGAGGGAGCCGTTGCGGCGGTGTCGGCGGACAGTGCGTTCTGCTGGCCAGCAGCAAGGGGCGCCCTTATCCCCTGTCAGGAAGTAGAGGAGGGCGTTGAGCCAGGCATTGCAGGAGGCCAGCGGCCTGGTGACCTTATAGCAGATGGAAACGGTCTTCATGGCGTTGCACCCGCCGAGCTGCCCCCGCCGCAGGAGCATGAAAAGCGTCCGAGTCACATGAAATGGCAGGAAGCAGAGTGCAAACAGCAGCGTGATGGTTAGGATGGTTTTTATGGATTTCCGACGCCGCCGGATATAGTGCGAGTACTGGGAGCCAGAGATGGAGACGGAGGTTCTCTCTCGATCTCGAACACCTTCAACTGCTGCGTCCCCCACCGGACCATCCTCACCACCCTCTATCGAACTGGGTGGAGAGCGCAGGGTCTGGAATATTGTCCGGACCACATGCGAGTAGCACCAGGCAATTACAACGAAGGGCACAAAGAAGCCCAGCAGGTGGAGGACGATGCCATAAGGGACGTAGCTGGCAAACTCCTTATCAATGGCGTCGTCCCAGCAGTTCATGTACCGCTCCTCGGTCCGATTCCCGCCGCCCCTCATCCCTTCAGAGCCCACAGGCACGGTGACTCCTCGCATAACATATCCTGTCTGGGCAAACCGGAAGATGGGGCAGGTGAGTACAAAGACCACCACCCACACCAGCGCGCAGATCCCCTTCACCACCCGCTTGCTCTCCAGCGTGATGGTCCACATTGGATGGCAGATCCCCAGATACCTGAGAACAAAGGAGCTGTGGTAAGTTCAAGTTCAACACGGTCATCTCTTTCATTCACGGAGAACAGGTTTCTGGATTTAGAGATGCCAGATAACAGAGAAAGAACTTGTCAGGTGACCACTGACCTGCTGCTGAGGAGGAGGTTCCATTTTAGTTCAGTTTAGTTTATTCACACACATGGAGAAATACAGCGTACTGAACATATTTTTAATGACAGGTGTGAAAGGGTCACAGCGAGGAGACTACATAAAGCTTATAATAGGGGGTGTCCTACGGTGGCCAGGAAGTGGAAAACAACATTACATCGAGTGAAGGACTTTTACATGTTCGTGATGCACATTTACGTCATAGAAACCATGTTTACATTGACAAAAAAATACCAAAAGCTAAACAACTTTACATTTCAGAAAAAAAAAACGTACAAAACGTGAAACACTTTTACAAAGTTCTAAATACATTTCTGAAACACTTTTACCGACAACAAAGCAACTTTACACTTTTACAAGTTCAGGAAACACAATTACAAAGATTTGACCCAGCCGGTGTTACACCAAAATCTGTGACCCATCAGAATTCGTGACCGCGGGGGGGGGGGGGGGGGGGCGATGGTGTACATTTCTCTGCATGTAAGTCTTACACTAATGAGGTGATAAATGTCACCATTTCTGATAGGTTTCCCCTTTAGTCTGGACTCCTCTAGTATAATGTGACCCTCACAGAGGTCAGCATCTCTGACAGCCACCAGAATGTGAGACTTTACTCAACCTTAATGAACTCAGAATTAAGTACAGTGTTTTCAAGACTTTGTTCGTCTTCTGAGACGTACATGCAGAGAAATGTACACCATCGCCCCCTGTGGTCACAGATTCTGATGGGTCCCAGATTTAGGTGTAACACCGGGTCATTTCTTTGTGATTGTGTTTCTTGAAGTTGTAAAAGTGTTTCACTCAGCGTAATGAGGTTTTGCACTTCCCAGCCACCGTAGTATTCTGATTATATTACATTAACAGATGTGGTGGAGACAGATCACTGATGCAGCACTAATGAAGAAAAATCTGGTAACAGACTGGAAAATGGAGGCTCTTCATAGCCTGTATGCAGGTGAGCAGGATAACGCTGGATGTCCCTTCCCCCCCTGAGCCTTTGATTGTTGACGAACCCTGAACTATTCCTATCTTTTTGAGGAATCGCATGATTTTAGACAAACCTCTAAAACCTCGAGACAAAGCTACAAAAGAATAAGTGGAATGTCATTGTGTCATTTAATGGTTTATTTTGGTTTTTCTTTAGTACATAATTGAATACACAAGGACCCCGTTTTGTTTTGTTTGTTTTTCAGCCATTTTTAACCCTCCAGCCCTGGAAGAACTTTGCGGCCTCAGGAACTGGGTTGAGTTGAGTCTTCCGGTTGGTCAGCAGTTTTTCAGCTTTGGTACTAAACTCTGCACATTTGTAGGTTAAACCTCAACTTCAGCGTTCTCTCGCCTCTGATTGGCTCAACGTCTGTAGAAGCTGACGTTTCATAACTTCTGTTCTGTGATCAAATCAAAGTTCACAGTCGTCAAAAATTAACGTTACCAGGAAAATACCTGAACACGTAACAGTGGCTGTACAGAAATGATGTACATGACAATGTTCCTGAGAGGGGGAGGAGTTTGGCGTGTACTTGAATAGTTTGTTAATGTGAAAGAACATTTAACTCCTCCCATAACGGAGAAGTGGAAACACTGGAAAGGATCTGAAATCTAATTTAAAGGTTTTGTTATAAAACAAAAAGGAACAGTTTCTAATGCAGATGGAGAACCGAGTGGACCACTCTGTATGGCCTCCATTCTAAAAATCCACCTGATAACTCAGAACTCCCAGAATTCTGTTAAACTGGACGGAAACGGAACTGTTTATGAGCGAGAATCATAACGTTGAGACATGCATCGATAGTGATGAAGGTTAACCCTTAAACCTCCAGCAAATCTCCCCGAGGTCTCTCCTCCACCACCAGGAGTGGTGGAACTATGATGGATAGCTACCCTTCAGCTGATACAGAAGTTTTCCAGCATTTCTATCCCGTCCAGGAGGTTTACAATCCAGCCACTAAATGTAGTTTTATTCAGAGACTCTATCTGGTAAATCCACCATGATCCATGATAACAGCATTATTTATCACATTTCATCATAAAAACATCACCATCACTACTATGTTGCTAAGAGACCTCTATTTAGACCTGGACATGATGATGAAGCCACTTCCTGTCAGACTTTCCACCAATCAGAGAGCTTAGATTGACGGTAACATCCAATCAGGAGCAGCCAAAGATCAACCAGTGAGCAGAAAGTTCTATGTGTGTGTGAAAAGAAGAAAAATAATGCTCCTCTATGGCTGGAATAAAGCCAAGAAGACGTTTCTGATGCACGGTGGCGCCACAAAGCAGCTGAGCTGGAGTTGGTTTAGTGAGGATAGCAGGTAAATAGTAGCAGGAATAACTGGAAATGAGGAAAAAGTGGAAACATGGAAATAGTTTCTGTTGTTCCGGTCGGCCTTTATGCTGCTACACACTGGTTTATACTGGGATTAAAAGCTGTTACACACTGGTTTATACTGGGATTAAAAGCTGCTACAGAATAGTTTATACTGGGAGTTAAAGCTGCTACCGACTGGTTTATACTGGGATTTAAAGCTGTTACAGACTGATTAATACTGGGATTAAAAGCTGCTACAGAATGGTTTATACTGGGATTTCAAGCTGTTACAGACTGGTTTATACTGGGATTAAAAGCTGCTACAGACTGTTTTATACTGGGATTAAAAGCTGTTACAGACTGGTTTATACTGGGATTAAAAGCTGCTACAGAATGGTTTATACTGGGATTTAAAGCTGCTACAGACTGGTTTATACTTGGATTAAAAGCTGCTACAGACTGGTTTATACTGGGATTAAAAGCTGCTACCGACTGGATAATACTGGGATTTAAAGCTGTTACAGACTGATTAATACTGGGATTAAAAGCTGCTACAGAATGGTTTATACTGGGATTTAAAGCTGTTACAGACTGGTTTATACTGGGATTAAAAACTGCTACAGACTGTTTTATACTGGGATTAAAAGCTGTTACAGACTGGTTTATACTGGGAATAAAAGCTGCTACAGACTGGTTTATACTGGGATTAAAAGCTGCTACAGACTGTTTTATACTGGGATTAAAAGCTGTTACAGACTGGTTCATACTGGGATTAAAAGCTGCTACAGAATGGTTTATACTGGGATTTAAAGCTGTTACAGACTGGTTTATACTGGGATTAAAAGCTGCTACAGACTGGTTTATACTGGGATTAAAAGCTGCTACATACTGGTTTATACTTGGATTAAAAGCTGCTACAGACTGGTTTATACTGGGATTAAAAGCTGCTACAGATTGGTTTATACTGTGGTTTATACTGGGATTTAAAGCTGCCACACACTGGGTTATACTGGGATTAAAAGCTGCTACAGACTCGTTTATACTGGGATTAAAAGCTGCTACACACTGGTTTATACTGGGATTAAAAGCTGCTACAGACTGATTAATACTGGGATTAAAAACTGCTACAGACTGGTTTATACTGGGATTTAAAGCTGCTACATACTGGTTTATACTGGGATTTAAAGCTGCTACATACTGGTTAATACTAGGATTAAAAGCTGCTACAGACTGGTTTATACTGGGATTAAAAGCTGTTACACACTGGTTTATACTGGGATTAAAAGCTGCTACAGACTGGTTTATACTGGGATTAAAAGCTGCTACAGACTGGTTTATACTGGGATTAAAAGCTGCTACAGACTGGTTTACACTGGGATTAAAAGCTGTTACAGACTGGTTTATACTGGGATTTAAAGCTTCTACAGACTGGTTTATACTGGGATTAAAAGCTGTTACACACTGGTTTATACTGGGATTAAAAGCTGCTACATACTGGTTTATACTGGGATTAAAAGCTGTTACACACTGGTTTATACTGGGATTAAAAGCTGCTACATACTGGTTTATACTGGGATTAAAAGCTGCTACAGACTGGTTTATACTGGGATTAAAAGCTGCTACAGACTGGTTTACAGTGGGATTAAAAGCTGTTACAGACTGGTTTATACTGGGATTTAAAGCTGCTACATACTGGTTTATACTGGGATTTAAAGCTTCTACATACTGGTGTATACTGGGATTTAAAGCTGCTACATACTGGTTTATACTGGGATTAAAAGCTGTTACACACTGGTTTATACTGGGATTGAAAGCTGCTACACACTGGTTTATACTGGGATTAAAAGCTGCTACAAATTTGTTCATACTGGGATTAAAAGCTGCTACAGACTGGTTTATACTGGGATTAAAAGCTGCTACAGACTCGTTTATACTGGGATTAAAAGCTGCTACACACTGGTTTATACTGGGATTAACAGCTGCTACAGACTGATTAATACTGGGATTAAAAACTGCTACAGACTGGTTTATACTGGGATTAAAAGCTGCTACAGATTGGTTTATACTGTGGTTTATACTGGGATTTAAAGCTGCCACACACTGGGTTATACTGGGATTAAAAGCTGCTACAGACTGGTTTACACTGGGATTAAAAGCTGTTACAGACTGGTTTATACTGGGATTTAAAGCTGTTACAGACTGATTAATACTGGGATTAAAAGCTGCTACAGAATGGTTTATACTGGGATTTAAAGCTGTTACAGACTGGTTTATACTGGGATTAAAAGCTGCTACAGACTGGTTTATACTGGGATTAAAAGCTGCTACAGACTGGTTTATACTGGGATTAAAAGCTGCTACAGACTGGTTTACACTGGGATTAAAAGCTGTTACAGACTGGGTTATACTGGAATTTAAAGCTTCTACAGACTGGTTTATACTGGGATTAAAAGCTGTTACACACTGGTTTATACTGGGATTAAAAGCTGCTACATACTGGTTTATACTGGGATTAAAAGCTGCTACAGACTGGTTTATACTGGGATTAAAAGCTGCTACAGACTGGTTTATACTGGGATTAAAAGCTGCTACAGACTGGTTTATACTGGGATTAAAAGCTGCTACAGACTGGTTTACAGTGGGATTAAAAGCTGTTACAGACTGGTTTATACTGGGATTTAAAGCTGCTACATACTGGTTTATACTGGGATTTAAAGCTGCTACATACTGGTGTATACTGGGATTAAAAGCTGCTACATACTGGTTTATACTGGGATTAAAAGCTGTTACACACTGGTTTATACTGGGATTAAAAGCTGCTACACACTGGTTTATACTGGGATTAAAAGCTGCTACAAATTTGTTCATACTGGGATTAAAAGCTGCTACAGACTGGTCTATACTGGGATTCAAAGCTGCCACACACTGGTTTATACTGGGATTAAAAGCTTCAGGGTCTTCATGCTGGTTTAGGTGAGAAAACTTGAGGACCACAAATAGCAAAAAAATTACCTTAAAGTTTTAAGGGTTACCACAACAAAGATAAAAAGATGGCGGTAGTGATGAACTCGGGGAGTCCTACCTGTGTACAGAGATGCAGGTGAGGAAGAAGATGGAGCAGTAGAGGTTGAAGTAGAAGAGGAAACGTACGAGGCGGCACATGAAGTCTCCGAAAATCCAATGATCCCTCATCACGTAGCTCGCCACCAGGAAGGGCAGCGACAGGCCGTACATCAGGTCGGTGGTGGCCAGGTTCACCATGTAGATCAGGGAGGTGTTCCAGCGCCGCCCACCACTGCTGTGGTGGCAGCACGAGCGCAGCAGCACCACCGAGTTAAGGGTGAGGCTGAAGACGAAGGTGAGCGAGTAGCAGACAGGCAGGAAGATGTACTTGTAGGATTCATCAATGCTGCAGGACGATGAAGGTAGAGGCGAGGAGGCGTTGGGATAGGTGCTCGCCACCGCCAGCAAGCTGATGGGTGAAGTGGTGCTGGAGGCTCGGCTCAGCACCATGATCAACCTCTGAGCTTGGGTTATATGTGGCAGCAGTGGATCGGTTCAGGTTCTTCTGGCATCATTGCAGCCTCCACACTCTATCTATCTATCTATCTATCTATCTATCTATCTATCTATCTATCTATCTATCTATCTATCTATCTATCTATCTATCTATCTATCTATCTATCTGTCTGTCTGTCTGTTCTTGGTGAACTGATCCATATCTCTGTAACAGAGGGAACAAAGAAAACATGGTCATTAGTTGGTGGAGCTCATGTAGAATGTCCTACCGGCGTGTTCTGCTGATGAACACTACGTCTCGCTCCATTAGCCCTTGAATCATTAACGCAGCTTTCCGGAAACCTCCATCCACCCGCGCCGTGACCAGTTCCAGCTGCTGGAGCGTTCGGGTCAGGGTTTAGGGGATTTGGAACAACTGTGTCAGGTTATGGGATCAGTTTGTGCCGAGGTGTTCTGGAGAAAACTGCACCTTGAACAGAAAATAACAACCAGATCAGATTCAAATTGGGTTTTATTTGGGTCTAATTTCCGTAACGAAAATAGACCCTGGCAGGGTTTCAGTTTGGGATTTTTATGACTGAACCCACTAAAGATCCACTTCAATGGAAAAAAATTACTGCAAAACCAGAATTTTCCATCAGCAGCTACGGTAGGGATCCCCATCCCTGGTCCTCAAGGGCCACAGTCCTGCAGGTTTTAGATGTTCCCCCCTGGCTCGAATGAACGGGTCATTAACAGGCTTGTCCAGAACACTGTGTGCTATTTATGGCTAACTGGGAAGATGGTATGAGGGATCCATCAGACACACGGTTTGCACGCCAGACTACTTATTAAAAATACCGTGATACTAATGTGTCAATGTGCAATTTGTTTTCACGTGTGAGATTTTAGGTGATAAAAGTATATGCGAATTAAATGCATCACATGATGATGGTACAGCCTATAAGATGTCACGATGATGCTAGCGTTAGTAATAATGATGATGATTTTAAGCAGGTTCTTGGGCACTTTTGTCTTTCAATTTAAGAAAATGAAGCTGGAGTCGATCCCAGTATTGCAGGTGAGAGGTGGGTACACCTGGACAGGTACACCTGGACAGGTCACCAGTCCATCGCAGGACCAACACAGATCAACCACTCACTCCTCGGGAGGATTTAGAATGACCAGTTGACCTAACATGCTTGGCTTTGGATGGTGGGAGGTTCCCCTGTGTATGCATAGGTTCTCTCCAGGTAAGTTATTAATATCATATCCAAAAGAAAAATGTTGGTGTAGCTCATCCAGACATCTCAACCACCTTCTCAAACGTTCCGTCATCATCATCAGTACTTTGCTTTTAAAAAAACGTTACGATGCTAACACAACAACCCAACAGATCTATTTTATTTTTTAAGAACTTTGTTTTAGAACATATTGATTCACTTATCTTCGCAGTTTTAACCTGTTTATGGAAGGGATGGAAATGTTGGGAGTTTAAGTTCAAATTTAATTATTTGCTTCATATTCTCACTGAAAAACAGAATGATGAAAGATCTTTTTCTCTCGTTAAGTAACTGCTTCCATTCATTCATCGCCTCTCTTTTAGAGAACATGTCACAGCTAGACTTGTTCCGGATTTTTGGTAATATGATCAATGTGTCTGAACAAATTCCTTCTAGTATTTCACATTGACCTGGATCAGAAGTGGACCTCTTCCTCATCCTCGTCGTCCTCCCAGTCTGTTCTTGTCTGGTTTTGTTGGTGAACTTGTGGTGCAGACGTGTCTGTTTTGGGGCTCGAGGGTCTCTCAGGACTTTCTCCCCTGACCTTCAGCTTCTCTGTAAATAATTGATCAGCGCTCATTCACTCAGAACTGCAGGAATGAAACCCAATACAAGGACTGCAGAGGAGGAGAAGGACGAGGAGGCACTCACAGTGCAGCTTCATGATGTTAAAACACAGTAGAATCTGCTGAGGTTTAATTAAAAGAAATACATATTTAATGCTTAAAAAGACAACACATTTGGTTTTCAGTTGAATTTTCGATAAGTTTGAATTTTGATCTTGTTGGTGCATCACTGCCCTTTTTCTGCTCCTACACATGGCTCCTAAAAACCACTAACCGATCCACTCACGTTTGTTTTGATTCAATAAAATACTACAAAACAAACAATAAAAAACACTAACAAATGTTAACATGCAACTAATTTTCCTTAAGAAACCAGAGTGAAACACTTTTTTCTGAAATCCTGAGAAAAAAAAGCATCAAAAAGTTAAATATATAAAGGAATAAACAGTAATCACATTTTAACTAGTTTTCAGCAGCTGTATGGATCCGCTTTAAAAAAAATGAAATATCTCACCTTCTGGTTTTCTTCTCTTCAGTCTGGCTCTCCTCATCTGAGGCTTTAATTAGAAAGTGAACGGACTGAACACATCAGCCCCTCCTCTTCGTCCACTTTAAACCCCGCCCCCTCTGCTCCATCCATCATCATCATCATCAGCTTTGATTCATACATTGTACTCCTCAGCATGGAACTTACAAAACATGTCAAAAGATTTCCTCCATGGTGTGAACACACACAGTGGGGTTAATAGTTATCAAATGCAAAAACACAACTGGTGGTCCAGCAGTGCAAAAGTACCAGAGGAATAAACACTGACAGAAACCCTCTTTAAACCCATACGATGACTTTATCTTTGACAAAAAAGATACACTATCTTTGATTTTAGGATGAACAATCACAAATATTTCTTAAAAAGTGGTACCTGCAAAGAACAAATGGGTTTACCTTAAACGACTGTGAGAGTCATCCATGATAACTGGACAGTTTAGCGATTGCAGCACAAACAATTTTGTTCAAGGGAGCAACTCGAGAGGATTTCTTAAAATAATTGTTAGCCTACAAGTGTGATGATATTGCCCAATCAAGAGAGCCAGGGTCGAAATTCCAATTAGCTTATAAACTAAGCAAAAAGAAATTGTTTTAAGAGAACAGAGAGATTTACAACACTTCAGAGCAACTTTCCTAAAATTGAGAAAATTTCAGTTGATGAATTATTTGTTTAAATGAAAAGTTACATCCTATATTACCAATAGAAAATTTAGTTAGCAATGATTAAATATTTCATAGTGATCAATCTTTATTTGTGCTAAGATCCAGTTCAACTTAATTTACTTATTGAGCTAACAAGCCTAAAAAATATGTTTAACAAATAATTTGACTTTATGTCCTTGAGAAGCAAAAGCTAGCATTAGCTCAGAACCAACAAGGTTTTCATTTTTAGAAGAAGGGAGTGGAAAAAACTAGCAATGTTAAATTATGAGAAATTTTCTATTTAATTAGGTCTTTGAGGTTGGCTAAGATGTTGGCTAAAATGAGATAAGCATAAGCTAGTTATGTTAGGTAAAAAGTCAGCTAACACGGCAAAAGCATAAGCTAGTCCTATTATCTGAAATGTTGACAAACACGAGGAACCCATAAGCTAGTTATTAGTTAAAATGTTACTCAACACAAGGAATGCATAAGCTAGCTTATAGCTAGCTAAAATGTTAGCTAAGTGGAAAAGGTACCTATGGTGATCAACAGGTTAATTTACTTATCCAGCTAGTTATCAAGCAAAAGCAATATCAGAAAATAAAAAATTTCTTGATAACAAAGAAGTTTATAAAGTTACAGAGAACAAGACTTCATTACTTCCTAAAGTCTTTCTGTTAATGTGAGAAGATTTAAAAGTTTATGACTGAACAGCTACATCCACTATTAACAACAGTAAATACATTTTGTCAGCAATAAATTTCTATTTTCCATTTGTCTATCTTTATCCGCACTCATTTACAGTCCAATGAGTTAATTTACTCATTGAGCTAGCTAACAAGCCTCAACAGTATGCTAGAAGAAATAATTTGACATCATGTCCTCAAGAGGCAAAAGTTAGCATTAGCTCTGGGCCAACAAGATTTGTTTTTAGAAAAGAGAAGAAAAAGAACAAAAAGCTTTAGTCCACTTGAGCTGTCAAGTCATGAGAACAGTTATATTTTATGTGATAGTTATTAAAGAAATTAGGTTTTGAGCAAAGCAGAAGCTAGTTATGTTAAAAAAAAATTTGCAACGTATATAACAAACATATTGCTCTCAAAATGTTTTTGAGTTAATGCACATCAATTACATTTGTAATTTTATATTTATATATATATATATATATAAATATAAAATTACAATATAGCGAACTATATTAATTATACATATATACTAGGCTGCACGGTGGTGTGGTGGTTAGCACCGCAGCCTCACAGCAAGAAGGTCGCTGGTTTGAATCTCGGCTGGGGGGAGGTTCGAACCTTGAGGGCGGTGGCCTTTCTGTGTGGAGTTTGCATGTTCTCCCCGTGTATGCGTGGGTTCTCTCCGGGTTCTCCGGCTTCCTCCCACCGTCCAAAGACATGCATGTTAGGTTAACTGGTTATTCTAAATTCTCCCTAGGAGTGAGTGTGTGTGTGTGAATGGTTGTTTGTCTATCTGTGTTGGCCCTGCGACAGACTGGTGACCTTTCCATGGTGTACCTGCCTCTCACCTGTTAATGCTGGGATAGGCTCCAGCTCACCCGCGACCCATATGGAATAAGCGGTCAAGAGAATGAATATATATATATATATATATATATATACATTTTTAAATACAATTATAAATACTCTTGAAGTCACAGTGGCAATAAAACCATTTTTCAACACCTTTGAATTATTATATCCCTCAAATTCAGCAAACTGCTTTTTTTTTACTCTCATTCTCATTTTACTTTATGTGAAAATAAGTCGCTAACACAAATTTCTCACCTCCATGTAAATAACAGCTTCTGCTGCAGTAACTAGAAGGCACAGCTAATTTTAAATAACCTAAATATTTGTGTAAAAACCAAAGGTAATCCGCTGCAGTCAAATGGTTTCTATAAATTTATTCATTGATTCGTTACAAATGTTTATGTTTTAGACAGTGAAAAAAAACAAATGAACAAAAAAAAAGAAAACAAAAAAACAACAGCAATATTACATGTCATCACAAATAGTTGCCAAAAATAAGTGGATTATTCCCTTGTATTGATAGTAAACAATGATAACTTAATCAATGACTGTACCTGAAAGAGGAACCACAAAACATGTTTTCGTTTATGTGTTTTTATGATAAATTAACCCTAACAAGCGACTTTAACTAAAATTCAGTTCACAGAAAGAATTACCTGAAAACTTTGACAGGAAACTTTGGTCCTGAAAACATTTTTCAGATTGATTTAGAAAATTGCGGGGGAACAGAAATTTACCTTTTTTTAATTGAATTTTTCTATTTTAGATTTTCTGAAACATGACAAAACAATTTTTGTTGCAATTTCTCTTTTGCTTTCAAGAAAATAATATAAATCTAAATATCAAGATATCAGTTATCTTGCTACACACACTGCAGGAGTGTATTGTTTTTTTCCTACAACAAATAATAAACACAATAAAACTTAAATTAGATAAGTTAGAGCCCCTAATTTGCAGCAGCTTAATAAGTTTTTTTTGTTTGTTTGTTTTTTTCTGGATCTGACTTAAAAATATTTTAAATCTTTCTGTATGTCTCTAAATATGTTTCTGTAAAGTAAAAAAAAAGAAAGAAACTCATAAATGGATTATTTTTGAGCATACCTTGATACCCGAACCACTCAAACCTGAACCAGTTGTGGGCATCAAAGTGCTCCTCTGGTTTGGTTAAACTACGTAAACGACTTCGGACGAACTACCGCCATCTTCTCTGTCAGAAATGATCGAATACTCCCACTGGCTTCACAACACTGAACACATCAGAAAGACAAAACTCCAACACTCTTTAGTAAAAGTATTTCTTGTTCACACATGCCTAAAACATCACGTTATAATTTAAGATTTCCTCCTTTCACAGACTTTTTTTTCATTCAGTCCATCTTAAGGGATTAACTGGATAAACAGGGAAATATGTTTCCTTTCCCAGAAAAGAAGTGAATCTTTTTGTTTTCTCACAGCTTGTTTCGACACATCATCTGGAAAGAACTTTTTCTGACAACTTGATGCTAGTGTGGTTAATGCAGAAAAGATGGAGAAAGCAAAATTTTATATCAGGTTTTCCATGAGGAACAGCTGGTCAGGCCAGTCAGAAAATACGAATAATTAATAAATAAAGGGTTAGTATCGCCGATATCGATAGAGACTTTTTAATAGCATTGTCAAAACACATTAATGCAAAGAGATTAATCTGTGGAATGAATGAATACATTTTTAATGCATAAATAATAAAGTTATTACTCAGATCATAAAAACACGAATTTGGTATTATCTGGGGGGAGGATTTTGGGTGTGTAGGTGCTTTGCCACAACAGTGAAGCAAATCTCCAAAAATCACTTTATTCTCCTTATTTCTTAAGTTTCTGACAGTTTTCAAGCCTTAAATTGGGAGTATAAATGTTATACTACTATCAATCAGTAGCTTCTGACATGTTCAATGACACTCTGTAAAACTCAGTTTATTATGGCGGTGGTAAATTTGATTTATCCATTTAATATTTGGGAGCATTGTTGTAGTTTTGTTATTTTAATTTGGGTTTTTTAGGTTTAACTTTATTATTTTAAAATGATTTGGCAAAACTGTTGCTGATATTGATCTGTATCTGGAACTCTAAGAATATTAAGAGAATATTATACTTTGTTCATCATTACAAATATTTTTGTCTACTTGGCCAAATTTTTATCTCTTAATCTGGCCATCATCATCATTAGTGCATATGGCACAAATCTTAATAAGAAAGTCTCACCACAAATTATAATTTAGCTAACAGTGCTTTAGGCTCAGGCCTGTAATGGAGCTGATTTTAGAGCTGAGCAATAAAAAACAATTTTTTTCTATTTATCTAGAAAATGAAACCCTAACATTACAGAATGCATAATTATATTCTGTAATATCAGAAAATGTTTTTAATGTGACTTATTAGGATTGTTTTCTTTAAAGGTAAGGACAACAGTGATATCGAGTAATTAAATAGCCATTTAAAGGGTTAAAATCCTAAAAATAACAAAAATTGAATATTTGGTAGTTTTGAGATTGGCTTCAGATTTTCTAATAAATATATGCCAAAAAAGGCAGAAAAAAATATTAATTAGTCAAGTTTTAAAGCAGTTCTTTGAAAGTAGAATTTTTTATCCATAATGACTTAAGAGGGTAATAAATTATACTGATGCCTGAGGGTTAATGGCGAGTATCTACTTAGTAAATAAAAGCAACTGCACTGGTAAATATGAATCATCTTGTTTGGAGGGCAGCAGAGAAGGTGTGTGTTTGGGGGGCCCCACTAAGCGAACATGCTTATGGCTCTCAAACGGCTAGAAACGGCCATGCCGACACATCATGTACGGCAGATAAACACCATCCCGCTCAGACCCCTGCTGGTGGACCAGATTTCTAAGTATAAAATGTCCTAGACAGGACGAACTTTGTTCTTGTTGTCGCTATTTTGAGAAAAGTAAATTTCTCTGTCCTCGCAGAGGAACAACCTTCAGAAAACCTGCCATGAAATACAATATTTCGCTTTTCTGAAATTTAAATTTGTACGTTCAATTAGCTACTCAACGGGAACTTTAAGTCAGGATGAAATTTAGATTTCAACAATATAAAAAACATGGAAAATCAGCTTCAGTAGAGCTGAGAAGGTCTGATTGATCACATTTAGACCACGTCTACACAGAAACGAGTTTAAGTGGATCTCTGCTTCAGTATTTTTCACTGTTTGGGCATTTGGTTTATGTGGATTCGGCGGTTTGGAAGCTTGAGTCTCAAAGTGAATAAATCTGAAAAAGCCATTGTTTGTTTCTGTCTTTACCACCCAAACGCAGCTTTCCTGAACCGATGATGCCTTGCCCCAACTTCTCCTACACCTGCAAACTTAACATACGTGAATTTGTAAGCATGTTTCATGTCAGCGCCACCTACAGGCCTGGCATAGGTACCACATCCCAAAATCGGTTCTGTTGCCATGAGGACATGGCCTTAAATGTCCAATGATTGTCCAGATATACTTTAACATCCAAGCATTTTCTCATTGAACAATAAGAGCACTGAGACGTCCTAAACGCTGCGTTTAGGGCTGATTGTTGAGCTTAATATCTCGGATAAAACAGGTCTATGAATCTCTGCGGTTGACACCGTTGTCTTCTGCTCTTTGAGGAATCTGCTGTAGTTAAAAGGTTGTAGATGATCAAAACTGATTAAAATGATCTGTATGATAAGAGATCATCCTCTGGACTGTGGGAAATAAAAATATGAACCAACGAGGTTTTCATTTTTCAAGTCAATGATTTTAAAAGGCTGAGAGCGGTTTGAAGAAATGTCTCCTGTCCATCTGATGAACATGCTAACTGGTATCTGTTTTCCCCAAACTCTCAGAAACCTGAGCTTCTTCACTGAAGCAGAAATTCCTGCCATCATTTCACCGTTGTGTCAACATAAACCAACTCTGGAACTTTCTCTCCATATTTCTGCACGTCTCGTTGTCAGAGCATCATCCAGTTGTCCCAAATCTCCCCCTTAGTTGGCTGTGATGTGTCGGCTTGATAAATTAGTCTGGTAGTTTTGGAGTAAACCTCTGGACAGGCAGGAACCCACAGCTCGAACTGGTCCCAGAGTGTCCTGGTGTCCACGGTGGCGTGGAAGGAACATGGCGGCTCGGATGAGTTTGTACGGACGGACCCGGAGTGTGGTGCTGTGGTTAGGTCAGGTCCTGCACGTCCAGCAGCATGGCGTCCTGCTTCGTCCTCAGCTGGTCTCGAACCAACAGCTGGGCCACGAGTTCAGAGCTCAGAGCTGAGAAATAAAAGATAGAATGATGAGTTTCTGCAGCAGTTTACTGAACTCTCTGAACTGTCTGTACCTCCGTGCTCTCATACTTGCATACGTCCTTTACATTGTCATAGTTGTTAGCAAAAAATACTTCCACCAGGGGGCAGTGCAGAGTTCAGAGTTCACCTCTGAATTCAGACGTCAATTTCAGAAAATAAACATGGAGACGATGGAGACCGTGAAGATGGACATTCTCCGAAAGAGACATAAGAGACAGTGCAGTAGACGGTGGTGGTCTGAGAGGACATTAAATACGTCCCAGCTTCTTCTTCTCCTTTGTTCCCTTTGCTGGTCGTATATCAGCTACACTGCTCAACACTGCCCCATGGTTTCTGGTGGTACTACTCAGTTTCCTCCGTCAATGTACGGCTCTGCAAGGGCTCCATAAACAGACAAAATTACGCACGTAATTGACACAGAAGACGGACGAAATGCTCCATATCTGTCTTTTGCGTAGAGCATAAATAGGCCTTTAGTGAGGAAAATGAACTTTAGATGATAAAAGATGGATGCAGCCGTCATGAACCACACTGATACAGCCTAAAGTGTCCAGATGCTAGAGAGTTAAAGCTAACTTTGGCACTGAATTAATTAGTATAACTAGTTGTGTTAACCCTTAAAACTCCAAGCCATTTATTGCTATTTTTGGTCCTCCTGTTCTGTGTTTTGTTTTTCTTATTTTATGTAAAAATCCCAGTCAGCATCAGACGTGATGTTTCCAGCCTCAGCTGTCAGATTGGGAGGTAAAATGATGTAAAATGAATGTATGAATAGATGTAGCAGCATAAAGGTCGACCAGAAGAAGAAAGCAGAATTTATTACTAACAGAACTTTGTAGAAATAACACACAGATCAACAGTGACCAAACCTTTTCTCATCTCATCGTTCTCTCAAGTCTTGGCTTTCAGGAGAAAAAATATTGTTATTGAAACAAACACACAACAGAAACTATTTCCATGTTTCCACTTTTTCCTCATTTCCAGTTATTCCTGCTACTATTTACCTGCTACCCTCACTAAACCAACTCCAGCTGACAGATGGTGAATTTGTAGGATGTAAACAAAATAAATAAACATGGAGGAGGTTAGTGTTTGGCTCATTGTTATATAGATGGTAGATAAGGACCCCACAGAAAGAACACTGTGTCCTATTATCTTCTAAACTATCGACCCTGAGACTTTACATCTGGTCAAACGGGTTCCTACTCTGCCACACTGCAGCCATGACAAACCTGTGTAACTAAACGTAAACGCTTGACCTTAGACTGTTTCTGTGTCATCTTTTATATTCAGTCTTTGATCATCAGCTGATAATATGTAGACCACCCGGGGACGCGGGGAGATTTTTATCCTTTACATTCTCTCGCAAAAAAGGGGCTGTCTGGAAGAAGCTGATGACCCGACCACGGGGGCACGCAGCCTGTTAGACGTTAACATAACATGCTAATACCCACTGAGGTGAAGCGTAGTGCTGTAATTAGTCTGCAGAAGAAGAGATTTACTGTAATCAAAAACGGCATCACAATGTTGCTGCTTTACTGTTTGTGCTGCATTTGTATGTGATTTATTAAATAAACTCTGGTTTCTATTCATTTTCATGACTGAATTATTTAACTGCTCAGTATCGTTTCTTATTAAGAATTAAGCCATTTATAAAAAGAAATGCAGCATAATATGTAAAATAGTGTTCTACTGGTCTCTGACTCTTTCTTCTGTATAAAGTACCAGAAACGACTCTTCAGAATAAAATCAAACCATTTTCAGAGTAAGATAAAAACGGAAAACTTTCTCTTCCTTATAAAGTTTTCAGAGTAAGCTTCATCAGATCGTCACACAGAACCTGGAAGAGGAGATCTGGGTTTCAGACGTACCATGAACTTCCTGCTGAAGTGAAGCTTTCGTGTTGGTGAGCTGCTGAACTGAAGACTCCTGCAGCTGCCAGGGTTCCAGATGTTTCCGCTCGGCCACATGGCTGCTGCCGGCCAGACACTGCAACACACACACACACACACACACAGCGAGCAGCTTTCAGTCCCAGTCAGAGCTGATCTCTGTTGCCTCCGTACCCTCCGCCTCTTTTACCTGCTCCTCCTTCTGTTCGGCCAGCAGCTTGTCTCTCAGCACTCTCAGAGCAGTGGCCACTTCCTGTTTCAGCCCGGCGGCATGGCAACCGTTGTGTCTTGTTCCCATGGGAACCTGGGATCCCCGTAAGGTCAGAAGTGTATTTAAGTTAAGAAGTTAACAAATAAAACTTCCAGAAAGGTCTAAAAATAATAATTTTGATCATTCTTTCGTTAATTATTCAAACATATAATCCAGCCTCTTTAATTCCTCAGACTAAGGCAGCAAGTGATCTGATTGATGTTTAAATGGAGACTGTTGTCGTCCCTCAGCCTGACCAGCAGAGACGTGAAGACCTTTTTGTCGGCTTCCTCTTCCTCTTCCTCGCTGTCACTGTCGTTGATGAAGCACAGCTGCAGGTTTCTGTGGTTGTGAAATCTGGAAACAAACAGTTTGTGTCGATCCAGCGGTTTACAGATGTGTTGTGTTTACTGTCAATCGTTAAAGAGATTCACACACTTATGTTTAGTTTCAGGATGTTTCATCAACGTTTTTCCTTTTTTCTGGTACATATTATCAATATCTGTTTTATGAAGTCTCACGATTAAATGGTTACTGAAATAAATACAACATTTTTAAAAGGCCAACTTAATGATTTAACTCTTGTAGGTGTTTATTGACTTTTTGTCCTTTCAGGTCTTTTTCTCCTCATTTTTGGCTCATTTTGGTTGTTTCACCAGATCAGATGGATTTTTGTAAGAAAACGTTTCTCTTGAAGAAGTTTGAAATTCCAATTTCAAACTTTCATTTACCACCCTTTCAGGTTCTTAGTGGTCAAAAGTGTCCTCTCCTTAAAACTTCTATAAAAAGATTACAGATTTATATTTTTCCACTTTTTTTTTCCTCAAACCTTTCAATCAACTTCAGTCCTAGTAAAAAATACCAAATATGCCATTATTCACATTGTTTTAACCCTTTAAATACCTATTTTGATTCCATGATTTTTTTGTTTTTACATTAAACTGTGACATTGTGTCATGAAATTGGCATTCAAAGCGTTAAAATAACTTTAATAATTACATATTTGCTGATTTTGAAAATGACTTGAGTTTATTGAAAGGTATGAGCAAAAGAAGTGGAAAAATATATTTCTCATATTTTTATTACAGTTTTTGTGTAGGAGTTTTTTGTCCTCTAAATGACCCAAAAGGGTTGAAGGCAGGAGCAGGAAAGCTGACAGAGTAATGCAGTAAAACATCAGACAACCTCAGAGGCATCGAGTCAAACTCGACCACATTATTTATGCTTTCTGTTTTTGTTTGTTTTAAATCCACTACAGCTCAGTATTAACTCCAACACAGAGGATTAAAGTACGAATTTTTTCTTTGGAAAATAAAGAAGATGTGTACAGGACTAAAATTTAATTGGTGGAACAAAAGCTGAATGCAGCAAAAGACCAAAAATAAAGATAACTACTATATATATATATATATATATATATAGTAGTTATATATATATATATATACATATATATAAACTGAAGATGAATAAAGTAAAACTGTGACACTGTTACCGTGATGAGACAACTCGACACCTTTGCACGTCTTCCGCATCTTCCTCCTCCATCCTCAGCCCCGTCAGCCTCTACAGGAGGAAGGAGCTCAGATTAGTTCACGTTTTTAGGAAATTCTGGAGTTTTCTGTCTGCACATCTACAGCACAACACGGTCGGACCGCTGGAGAAGCCGATGAAGACGTTAAAGAGTCCTGAGAGACGTATCTCTGTTTCATTCTTTAAACCTGTCACCACCTTCCAAACAGATGTGATGAGTGTGTTTTTCAGAATCAATTAAATAAAACCGCTAAATAGGAAATGTACAACGTTAAAAGGAAAAGCTGTGCAAATGAGTGCAATGTAAATGTAGATGCAATCTTTCCTCATCATCCACCACCCCCACCGTCCATCTGAAGCCTTAAGATCTATCAGCTGTGTTTGGTCTCCACCTGCTCTGTTTCAACGTTCAGTTAAAACATAATTCATGACTAATAACTTCTTCCAGAACCATTTTCTTCTCATGTTGAGAACTACAGCAGCGTCTATGAAAGAGATTACAGAGGATCACCAGAAAATCACAACAGTTTACAAACAAAGAAGCTCAAAGACAGATTGAAGGATTCTCACGTTCCTCCTCTACAGTCAGATATTATTAAACTATTTCGTTGATCAGGAAGAATTTCAGTGTGAAAAAGGACCAGAGATCAACACTAAGCCAGACCGGTTTTCCGCTGAATTCAGGTCTCTGATCCCTCAGATGGACCTTCATCCAGAACCATCATCATCCCCAGCTGATAACCCACATTAAAAAGGGTTACCACGGAAACCGTCACCAGCTCTACAGTCCAGAGTTCACAGACGTCTCTTCAGACTTTACTGAGCAGAAAAGAAGATGCATGTTAACTTGGTCCAGGGTTCCAGAGTCAGCCTCGACTTCTCTGGACTTGGAGGAATCAGGGGCGGACCACCACACACTGGAGACCTGGACTCTGGTCAGACCGATCAGTATTCCAGATGTTTGTTAGAAGGAGCAAAAGAAGCCCCTAGATAGTTGTTAGCAAAAAGTTCAAAAGCCCAGTTCTGATGGTCTGGGGTCAGACCAGGATTCTGATGGTCTGGGGTCAGACCAGGGTTCTGATGTCTGGAGTCAGACCAGGGTTCTGATGGTCTGGGGTCAGACCAGGGTTCTGATGTCTGGGGTCAGACCAGGGTTCTGTGATAATACATAACACTTCTCCACAATATTCCGGTTCATGTTCATGCTGAGGGTGTTGAGGGAGATCTGGGACCCCAGAGAAGTTATCCCCAGTGTCAGACGTGTGGCTGTTTCCTCTGCCTGAGGAAACTACAACAAAACAGAAACGTGAACTTTCTGTCCTCGTCTGTTTTTATCTTCTCTGTCTGACAGAGATAAACATCATCTTCCCTGTCTGTAAACACAGGAACCAGTTTGTTTTCTTCCTTCTCATATTTACTTCAGTTCCACTTTTCATGATTTAGAAATGTAACATTAAATAAATCAAACCTGTTCATTTCAAGATACAACTTGTCGTTTCTGACTTTCCCTAAACGCAGCGTGGGCCAGTAATCTGCTGATCTGCTGTCAGCTTGGTCTCAGTTTAATCGTCTGCTCCGCAAAACCCACCAAGCTTCATCATCATCATCATCTTTAAAAATGAATTTAAATTCAGATTTTCATCCTTTGGTCTGAAACTAAAAGTTTAACTGAAAGTTTAAATAAAAAAGTGACAAATCTCAGCTGTTCTGATAGATAATATTACAATAATCATCATGATACTTTATGTTTTTGCTCTGATATTTAAAACTTTGACCATAAAAATAATAAAATTTTACATTTTTCTTTTCTTTTCCAATAAAAAGTGCATAAAATTGAATTTGAACCATTGGAAGGAGGTTATGGATACGCTGTGGAGCGTTCTGCGGAATCTGAAGCTCTGATTGGTGAAAGTCGGCTTGAGGGTTGGGCTGAAGCAGGAAGCCCAGCGGGCTGATGGGAAACGTAGTCTCGCAGCTAACCGAGCAGACCGAAGGCCTGATTCTCCACGGCTGACCTTTGTCCTTTCCCTCCTCTGCTGCTCCTGTTTCTCCAGCTCAGCAATCCGCTGGCTCAGATCCTCCCAGTGCATGATGGGAAGACCCTGGGAGTTTGCAGAGGACGCCACCACCGTCTGATGATGAAGCTCCTTCTCCTCCTCTTCCTCCTCCTTCTCCTCAGCCGTCTCTTTCTCTCCTTCCATGCTCCTTGTAAACAACAAAACATAATAAGAGATGAAACAACATTATAAATATAAACATCTGTAATAAACAACAATACAAACTGACGTGAGCAGGAATTTATAAACCAACCAATCAATAACTAAACCAACAACTTCCTGTTACTGTCAACTCATCATCTGCTTGTTGTTTGTTTAATTTGTTAAATTTAACTTGTGTGTTTTATTATTTTTCATGTTTAACTTTCAGAAGCCTCGTTTCTTTCTTTTTCCAGGAAAACAAGAAAACAGCTGCAGAGATTCAACATGTTGTACCATCCTGGATCCAGAACCTGAAAATCTGGTCTGAGCAGCTTCACTGGCCCTCTTAGAGAAGCTGACACATCTTTCAGTAGTCTTCAGGAACAGTTTTCCAGGATCCTTGAAGGACTTTCCAGAAAAAGTTCTTTTCTGAAGTTGTTTCTGAAGTTTGTTCCCTTCTCTGTCCAAATGATCCCACACTGTGTCAATAATGTTGAGGTCCGGGTTCTGGGGAGGATCCGTCCCTCCATCAGACCCGCTGAGGTCCGGGTTCTGGGGAGGATCCGTCCCTCCATCAGACCCGCTGAGGTCCGGGTTCTGGGGAGGATCCGTCCCTCCATCAGACCTGCTGAGGTCCGGGTTCTGGGAAGGATCCGTCCCTCCATCAGACCCGCTGAGGTCTGGGTTCTGGGGAGGATCCATCCTTCCATCAGACCTGTTTCCTCTGATCTTTAGTCCAGTTCTTGGGTCATGTGATCTACCTCAGTCTTTTCCCTTCTTTAAGAATGGCTTCCCAACAGCCACGTTTCCATGGAGACCATTTCTGACGAGGCTTCGGCCAACAGTAGATGGATCAGCTGAAGGTCCAGATGCATCTCTCAGGTCCTGGTTCAGGTCTTTGCTGGATTTCAGATCCTGTTCTGCTGTAGACAGTTTTTAGTCCTGATTCTTCTTCTTCTGTCCTCCACGTGTCCAGTTTCTGCCTCCATGCTGAGATAAGTTTCCAGCTAACAGCTGTTTGGGAATCACCTTGTTGCTGCTGAGATCCTGTTTTCTGTCTGTCAGACTGAAGGATTCGGTGCTCGGAACCAGTTGAGTTCCTCTGGAAGTGGTCGGGTACCAGGGCTGGACTGGAACTCATCCAGTACCAGGGCTGGATTGGAAATTAGGGAAAATTCGGAAAACCTAAGGCCTTCAGACAGCTGGCTAACTACTGATCAAAACCATTTTAAAATATTAGAAAGTCAAAGATGAGGACATGAGGACTGGATCATGATTTTCTCTCAGCTGACTATTGTACATTAAATTCTTAAAGAAAATCCCTGTCAGCTGGAACAATCATTAATTCATTAAATAATCAACAACCCAGCAGCGTAAGCTGTTTCAATATTTAACTTAATTATAAAGTTTTCATAAAAAGATCAAATTATAACGTGTGAATGTAAATCTATCTATCTATCTATCTATCTATCTATCTATCTATCTATCTATCTATCTATCTATCTATCTATCTATCTATCTATCTATCTATCTATCTATCTATCTATCTATCTATCTATCTATCTATCTATCCTGAATTCATCCATGTTGAACAGAAGAGGTTAAATCTCTGGAAGGTCTCCGGGCTGTGAGCTTCGCGTCCCCGCATGTTGTTTACCAGCAGCGGGGAGACCTCGGAGGGTTTAACCCGCCTACCAGTCACATCCAGACGGCTCCGGATCGCTCCGACATGTCGCCGTTCGCCTCCCCGCGGCTCCCCTCGTCCCGCGGGATCCTCTGCCGCGTCGCGAAGCTTCCAACTTTTCACGGAAACATTGACAAGAGTTTGTTAAAAGTGCTTTAAGTTCTTACGGAGGAAGGCAGCAGCTTCCCTCTTCCTCCCCCTCCCCTTCCTCAGCTCTTCCGCTCTTCCCACTTTAACCTCTTGACTTCGGAGGCTCGTCGGCCTGAAGGAAGCAGGACAGACGGCTGTAATTAACATCTGTCACACATCTGCCCGTTTAACATGTAAACTTGGGATAAAGACTGGGTAAGTCAGTGTTTGTTGCATTATTTCTTTCTTATAACACACGACTTAGAAATAAATCTAGGTTGGAAAGCCTGTTTCAATTCAGTTCAGCTTCATTTGTACAGCCCCAAATAACAAAGTCTCTCAGGTTAATTTACTGTGATCCATTTAACCCTTTAATGCAGTTTAATGCAGATACACAGTTTGTCAGACATTTTGCATCACTTTATGGTAAAAACTTTAATAAGAACCCCGTTGAACACAATCAGATACTTGTCTCCTGCCCCCTGACAAGACACCAAACCCCAAATTGCTCCTGATGGGTCGTGGTTGAGCACCTTGCATGGCAGCTTCTGCCATCGGTGTGTGAATGTGTGTGTGAATGGGTGTGTGAATGGGTGTGTGAATGGGTGAATGTGACGTACATGTAAAGCACTTTGGATAAAAGCGCTATATAAGTATAAATGCTTATATTTAAGATCATTTTTACATCACATATTTTTTTATTTTTTACATTTAGTTTAAGGGCCAAATAAAAACTTCAGGTTAAAAAAATAATTTTCTCACCTTTTTACTTGGGTTGGGCTTTAAAGGGTTAAAACAAATCCACAGTAGTCCAAATTTGTGTTTATTCATCCATCTTCTGTACCGCTTAGTCCAAATTTAGGGTCGCGGGGAAGTTGGAGCCTATCCCAGAATTTGCAGACGAGAGGCTGGTACACCTGGACGGGTCGCCAGTCCATTCATTTTAATTCATAAAGAAAACATTATTGAATCTTGACTTCAATTCAATGTGCCACCCTGAGCTGCATGGGGCAGCGGGCGGTAGCTGGGAGGAAAAACTTCCTTTTAACAGGAAGGAAAAACCTCCATCGGAACCAGAACCAGAGAGGGCGGCCAAATGCCTGCACTTGGGCTGGAGAGGACAGGAAAGAGGGATCAACAAGCACCATAGCTTCCAGCCAGGGAAACAGAGAGAAGAAAAGAAAGACAAGTTAATGATGCCAACACTGAAGAGCAGAGAGGTGGAAAAAGGGAAGGAAGTACTCGGTGCAGCAGTCTAAGATGGCTGAACCCACCTAGTTATAAGATTCATCAAATAGGAATTTTTTAAGTCTAGTCTGCCTCTCATTTACCCAAATTTCCCTGAGGACTCTCCAAAGGGATTAATAAAGTATTTTCTATTCTATTCTAAATGCAGCCACATTAATAAGAACACATATTTGTGGGATGAGCAGCAGAGTTGAGCATGTGATTTGAACACATGAAAAATTTGCCAAATCGTCTCTGCCAAGCAGTGAATTCTGGTACTGATTGCTATGACTGCCCTTCAACGTCAGGCCTTTTACGCTGGTGTCGGCAGCATGTGGAATCTGAACATATAGAGGAACGTCACGTTTATGAGCCCAGATTTCCTACTGTTGGATCACAGGGTCAGAAGAAGACACAGAGAATGTTAAGGTGCAGTCTAAAGGCCAAGATAAAGACTTTAGGACACCTTGCAGTGGCTATGTCCATGTCCAGGAAGCTAAATCCAATCTGAAACCGTACTGATGTGATCAGTCCTAGGCTAGCACTGATAACTGAGCGGCAGGCTGTAACCATTGAGAAGGTGACTTCTCATTTCACTCGGGCAGGTATTTTGGTGCCAAACAACTCACTGGATCGTTAGTTACACCAGCTGTTCATTAGCACTGGAGAGGCTAACAACTTCTACTGACTGCATACGCTCTCTGCTGATGTTAGCATTGGAGAGCTAACAGTAGCTTCACTTAACTGGTTACCAATTGGTTTGCATACTCTCGCTGCTATCCATTAGCAAGTAAATGCTAGTGTTAGCATTGAAGAGGCTAATGACTAGCTTCTCTAGATTGGTGACCCACTGGATTAGATAATCGCTAAATAAAGCTAATTGGCACAAATTCTTACCAATTGTAGCTAACCTTATGCTCATCTTGTTATCCCAAAATACAATACTCATTGTTTTGTGATAACCAGATACAGTTGGCAGTTATTTAGGGGGAAAATGGTTGATTTCTTGATATAATAACATAAATAACTTGTAATAGTGTGGAAATTAGCTTCATGACTCATTATCACTATAACAGAACTAGTTCTGAAGCTAACAGCGTCAACATTAAATTGCTGGCATGGCTGCTCTCAGCTTCTGCAAACAGGAGCACAAAGGTCATATTTATTTACATTTTACAAACCAACGCTGCAAAGGAAGAAGCTAACTCAGCATCATGTGTAAAATAAAACTCATTGTTAGCCAACCTGACTGCACAGTGTGTAAAATTATGAACTAGTTCTGAACATTTTATTTGAGCAGCAAAGAATCAGTTTCAGCCTTGTCAGATGTCATGTGGTCCAGACCTGGTCCAGACCTGGTCCAGAGGTCGTGTGCAGGGTCTAACTTGGGTTGTGGAATGTGTCCTACAGACCAAATGTGATCCAAATGTCGAAAGCCACCTTTGACATGCATTACAGCAAGTGTTGTGAGCCAGACAAGGCCCCGCGGCCAGAAGGAAACTGTCTGGATCATGTCTGGAGGAAATGTGCCGGATCGTCCAGCATTAGTACCGTTATTCAAGGCCAGATGTGTTAGACTGGACTCATTATGTGTTATTAACTGTGGAGGTGGCTCATATAGTTGTTTACTTTTAAATGTTTTCATCCTTCTACAAACCACTGTGATAAAAAAAGAACATCTAATGGGAAATTTAACAATATCAGACTCCTGAAAAACCAAAAACTGCTGCTATATGAACTTACAACACTAACAAGTCATATTTTAAATTGATTTCTGCAGAGTGAACTATTGTATGAATGTCTAAAGAGCAATGGATGAACTAAAAATGCTCATAATTACAGCTTTTAGCCACTTCAGCTAAAATATGCTTACAATAAATTAAAAGACAATAAGTCAGAATACAGAAAAAAAGACTATAAATTCAATTTTTACAATAAAGCTGGAGATTATTTACACGGTTTTAAGTTAAAATATGAATTTTAAGTTAATTGTAATTAATACCTAAAGAGAGTTAAAAATAAAATATATTTAATAAAATATTTAATTAAAGAAATGTAATAATTGATCTAATTTAATAAACTTCTTCAGAGACGTGCATGTTTGTATAGCTAATAGGTCTGTTTTGTAAATGAGACTGTGTCTCTAAATGGGTCTGTATAAATAAAAGTATAAAAATGTTATAAATCAAATTTATTTTTATCAGTTTTAAAACTAATTAAATGTTAGTAATCAAATTAATTTAATTCATTAAAACATGAACCCAATTCAACTTTATTTAACTAATTTATTAAAGTTCATTTCATAAAATTTAAAATCAAAAATAATTTTTTATATTTAATTTAAAATTTATTAATACAAAGTTTTTATTTCACATGTTAATAATTGTCTCGTAATTTTTAATATAAATAGCCATCAGATAAAGACTCATAAATGTCCAGTTAAGTTTAAGCTTAAGATAGATTCTGGTCCTGGATTAGGTCCAGATCCAGGTCTCAGTCCAGGACCTGGTCCGGCCCAGTTTAAGCTCTGTGGAGGAACCCGGGCAGTCTGGAGGCAGTGAAGGGGTTAAGGTCTACTGGTGTCCTGTTTCACCATATTTCAGAGATGACGACTCAAAGCAGATGGAGGAGTTTAGGGACTCACAACAAAGGAAAGCAACATTCCTGCAGCATAACTTCACACTAAGTCCGGTTCTGTCCTCCAGGATCTGAGACTCCCCTGATACGTTCCTGATTAATGATTAATGTGATTAGTATCCAGCTCAGGTCCTATCAGCCCAGTCGTCCAGCTCGTTACACCCCAGCACTTCTCACCACTCTTTGCATAAATAACTGATTATTTTGAATATTTGTAACGTAACACGCTGTAGAACATGTACGTAGTTAGCTGGGATTACTACTGCTGCTGTAGTTACTGCCCCCGTCCCTGCAGCCTGTGTCCGTCCACCCTTTCTCTCTGGGACCGTCCCACATTCTTCCTGCTGTAAATTCCCCACAGTGGGATCAATGAAGTCTTATCAGTTCTGCTTCGTTGTCCTGGTAACGCGCAACACCTTGATAATTTTACAACAACAACATTTATCTCACTTCTCAGATGAAGAGATCTGCTTTTCTCAAAGTCACACCAGAGGGAAATGTGAAGCCAGTAATTCTGACATAATATCAGCCATTTAATGCCACATAATAATAATAATAATAAATAGAGTTATGAACTTAGTGCTGTTGTACACATGGAGCACCTTCTGCCTCACATTTATCCAGCAGGACTTTCTACAAGACTGTATGTTAACGTCTGTGTAGCGCCCTTTAGAGGTCACAGTGGGGAAATATCTGTTCTCCCTCAAAACAAATATAAATAAAAATAAAAAACAACATAGATGCTCATGGAAACTTTACTAATAAAAACATTTAACAATTCAGAATATTTAAAAACCTTTAATGAGTTATTAAATGTGTACATCCACAGCGTTTTCTTTCATGTTGGTTTGATCTTTCAAGTCTTTGCCGTTTTACTTTCAGTGACATTTTTCTGAAACTTTTCCAGTTTTAGATCCAGTTTGTCTCAGATTGGTGAAGCTCTGTCCATCTTTCCATCTGAGACTCTGCCTCTCTGAAATGCTCCTTTTATACCAGTCATGTTACTGACCTGTTGCCAGGTAACCTGGTTAGTTGTCCAATGCTCCTCCAGGTGTTTCTGGTTTGTACCAGGTACTTTTCCAGCCTTTTGTTGCTCCTGTTCCAACTTTTTACAATGTGTTGCCATTAAAACAAAATAACATAATAATGTATACACATTAGTAAAAAATGTTTAATTTTATATCACAAAACATATTCAGTATTCATGTCCCAAACCACATTTTATGTGAATCATAAATGATTCAGATGTCAGACCTGCTCAGATCTTTATTCCCACAATCCTAAAGTATCAAAGTCAGAAGAGAGAAAAGTAATAAAATACAAACATAACTTGTAATAAAATCATATTTCCAGCTGGTAAAATAATATGTTTATATTATGTGGAAGTGATGGATGGATTAAAGATGATGTGGACTTTCTCTCTGCCGCTTGTTGTCCGCGCTGCAGTCCCCCCTGTGACCAGAGGGAGGCGCCGTTTCTACAAATGGAGAACTACCTCTATTTGCTGAAGGACTATGTTGTAAAAATCTTTCAAACTGTTATTTTTCACTGATTCCGCGTCTCTTTGGAGGGTCTGTTTGGCGGCCTTGGGGACTGTGAGACGACCTGTTCCGGAGAACAGGAGGAGCAGCTCGGGTTTTGCCCGTTCCGTCCGCTGTTTAGCGGTTTTCTGATCTCTGCCTGGAGGTTTTACTGCAAACCAAGTTAGCTCAACAGCTAATCCTAAAAGTCACGTCACCTGTGTGGACTCGAGTTAAAAGTTCCCCCCTAGAAGTGGGACAGCCGGGCGGTAGTTAAGCATCAGCGGTTACCAAACTTTGTCTCGAGTGTTTTCGCGCGGGGTTCGTATTTTACTTCAGTTTCAGTAAAAATATATATATCGTCGTCAGAGACGATAGCAAGTGAAGCGTATCTGCGGGGATCGTGGTCGCTCTGTCTCACAGTCACACACAGACACGGGGATTTATCGGCGGAAATGCGATAGAGGGACGGCAGCTGCGGTGTTGAGTCCGCTGTCTCGGCGGCTCTGGGTTCGCTGCCAGTGAGGCCTGCGGGTCAGGCTTCCACCGGGCTAGAGTAGAGCCCGTCACCACCGTCAGAAGGTCGAAGGACGGTAGGTGGCGCCGCCACCGCCGGGCCTGTGGACCCAAGTATGGAACGGATGGAAGTGGACCAATGCGCAGGCGCAGCTGGTGGAGCAGGAGGCGGAGCGCTCAGGAGGTCAAATAGCGCCCCCATGATCACCAGTGTCAGGTCAGTGGTACTACAACCACATACAAAGCACTGAATCCCACTCAAATAATATCAAATGTATACTTTAATAAACTGAAACACCTAATTTGTTATTATAAAATATATTCAGATTATAAATAGAAACAAATGTTTCATTCAGCTATAGAATTATTATTCAATAAAACAATTTTTACTTGATTAATTTCTTTGTTTGACCCTTGTGGATCGCTTGTTGAGCATCATCATGATATCTGATAGGCTACCATAATCATGTGACACAGAAGGAATGCACTACAGCCAGTTTCCACTCATAATTTTATTTCCTAAAACTCTCAGAAATTAGATTGAATGTCTTGTACCAGCTCAGTTGCATCATGATATTTAACAAAAGTATTGAATCTGATATTTTTCCTGGCAGATATCAAAGTATTGATTCGCCCACCCATAATGACTGGGTGTTAACAGCATTTTCCACAAATTACTGCAATAGATTGACAAAAAATAGGCTCCTGTATCGTCGTGACAGTTCAACATCCACATAGTTATAATCTTCATACTGAATCTTTGTTCCCAGAACTTATCAGAAGCAGACCTTAGGCTGTATGGATTGTGATGTCGCTGGTTATCTCAATCCACCTCGTTTTTCTTGTTGTAGGTAGTTCCTCTATCAAACATGTCAACAAGTTTCAAGTTTTTTATTTGTCACTTGTAAGATGGCAGTGAAACGCAGTCGTACATACATCCGAAGCTGTGCACACCCATTTATCACTAGTACAGGCCTGAGGGAAGAAGCTCCTCCTGAGTTCTCCTTAGACGCCAGCCAGAGTGCAGCCACTCCACCACACTGCTGTTAGGATGATGAGGGTCTCTCATGATCCTGTTTGCTCTGGCTGCTGTGCTCCTCGTGAAGGGTTGTACCCATGGTACGCACTGCTGACCCCTGCAGGGCCCTCCGGTCCCGGCCAGTACTGTTCCCGTACCACATTGGGTGATGCTACCAGTCAGAATACTCTCCACTGCTGCTGTTAATGATTTTTAACTAATTTAATGGGCTGACTGAGCATGCTCAGAGAGCGCTTGGTTCTCTAACAGCCAGGTGCATGATGGGAAGATGAGAGGTTACCTACAGCTGTGTTTTCTAGGACTTACAGAGTGTGTTTGTCTGTTTTTGTCTCCATGTGTCTTAGTGACGGGATGACAGTCTTCAGTCCCGTGTCCTCGGCTCGGTACCGACGTAGCAGCGTGTCCATCAACCCCTCCCAGGTGCGTATGAGCCAGGTAAATGTCCCATAGCCACCAGATCTGAGGCATCTGAGACGATGTGCCTCTGTGTGATGAAGTTCATCACATTCAGTTTCAGATCCCATTAAAACGGACCAGGTTTCTCTTCCTGGATTAGAAATCAGAAGTGAACCAGCAGAGGAGGCAAGCAGACCTCAGTTGGAGCTTTATTTAATCCTTTTCTGTAAAAAATGACAAAACCAAGCTGTTGTTAATTTTTATGACGTAACATCTCTGATCAGGTCTGTCCACCCTGCTGCTGACCCTGTTGGTCCAGTTCTCCCAATATCGTCTTCTTTAGATCATCCTGAATATGACTTAATTAACTCTGGATGGATTCATCCCACCAGCCTCTTTCATGTGTCCTTCTGTCTCCTCCTTCAGCTCGTCCCCTTGTCTCCTTTCTCTCTGAGTGGAGACAGATCCGACCAGAAGAGACAGGTAAGGACAGACAGACAGCGTCTCAGTGGTTTGGATATGGAGTCAGATGCCTGTCAGATCAGACATGTTTACAGTGTATTTAGACCGAGATTCAAACTCTCACAACTCGATAAAAATGCAAATATTTGGGTTTCTTCGTTGGGAGTACGGGCCGACAGCTGAGCGGTGGGGACTGACGATTTCCTGCTCATATGATACCATTTGTTTATGGTGCTTTCGTATCAATACCAGTACTTTTTGCCCCTTAATGGAAAATCTCACAATTGTACAATGTGCATTAATATCTTTATAAAGCTCCATTTATGCTCGCTTACTACGTAAATAGTGACATCGTTTCAAACGTGGTCATATGTCGCCGTCCTCATCCATGCATGTTTTGCGTTGCCATGGTTGTTAAGTCAGTTCCTCCACTAGGGGGCAGTGCTGAGTTCAACCTTCACTACTGCGAACCAACGTCAGTTTCAGACACCGTTTAGCAGCGGTAACTCGTCGCTATGAAGTTGTTTCCAATGCCCAGCATGCCCTAAACATTCACATATAGTCTTTCTTCAAAAGCTTGCATAATTACTACAGTTATCCTCGTCTTCATTCTTCTTTTACATTTTTGTTCCCGTCCTGATCCTCTTCTTGTCTAGTTTGTTTCTTTCACTGGTCGCATGTCAGCTATTCTGCTCAGCACTGTCCCCATGATTTCTGGTGGTATTGCTCCGTCTTTTGCATTAAGCGATGGATAGCTAAGCTTCCTGAAAACTGACCAAAACTGTTACGTGCACAGTTTGGTCCATCGAGAATAAATGGGCCTTTTAAATGACAAAATTACTTCCTCTGAGGACACGGCTGCTGTGGTGCTGGGTGGAGTCTCTGGCCTCACCCTCTCCAACAACAGCTGCAGCCCCGCCCACCCAGCTGAAACACCCGGGATCTAGAAAGAAATATTATTTAACACTAAATAAACTGCTACCAGTCTCAGTTGTATCTGTACATGTTCATTTTCTAAATGAAAACAAAGGAATAAATTAACTGCATCCTCCTCTCTAACACGGCGTTAAACACCTGTTGCCCTTCTCCTCCTCCGTTCTGACCCTGGTGATGACCAGAGCTAGACTTGATTCTGATTTAGAAACAGAAGTAGGCATAGGACTTGTGTTCACACTCTTTTAGAAATCTGGAAGCTTTTGTGCGTCACATCTCCGTACACCACCTGTAGTCTGCTTTGCTACACACAGTTTTATAAATGAGGCTGCAGGTGCTTGAGGTCTATGGTCCTGCAGGTTTTAGATGTTTCCTCCTCCAACACGCTTGATTGAATTTAATGGATCATTAACAGGTTTGTTGTGAACTTGACAAGCTGTTGTGCACGGGTCAGGTTGGAGCAGGAAACATCTAAAACCTGCAGGATGGTGGACCTCCAGGACCAGAGCCGGACATGCCTGTCATAACACACGTGACCTAAAGAAAGATGATGCAGTACTACATACATCCTGACAAACAGAATGAAACTAGCTGTAAAACATCTGATCTTCCAACATTGGTTTCATTAACACACATGAATATTCTGAGGTTTACTAGTGTTATTAGTAACTGATCATTGATGCTTCCCGTAGGTGGCTGTCTCTCAGTCTGCTCTCCATGGTTTAGATCAGGTATATGTACACCCTGCAGGACAGAATTCTGCTCTGGATCACTGATAAACCAATGTTGTAGAAAGATCAGAGTCCGGTCTAATTAAACTAACCAAGGCTGATGGTGGATTCCTTTATGGAGGCTGGATTTACTCGTGACTATCGGGTCAACATGGAGGCTGAAAACGGTTTGTGTTTGATGCAGGAGGAGAACATGGAGACGGCGCTCCGAGGGAGTCTGCAGAGACTGAGGTGAACAACTACACCATCACCCTGACGTTCCCTGGAGTTTAAACCAGATTTTATTCACCATTCATATCTTTCTGTCTCCCAGTCCTTCCAGTCTGATTCCAGTTCCTCTGGTCAGTCAGTGGCATGACCACACAGCCGTGGTGAGTATCTCAACCATGACCTTCTTACTTTACGATTAACACTTAAACCTCCAGCAGATCTCCCCGAGGTCTATCTCCTCCACCACCAGGAGCGGTGGTGTGTATCTCTGTGGGGTAAATGTGATGGATAGCTACCCTTTAGCTGATCTACGGAAGTTTTCCAGACATTTCTATCCCGTCCAGGAGGTTTACAATCCAGCCACTACATGTAGTTTAATTCAGAGACTCTATCTGGTAAATCCACCATGATCCATGATAACAGCATTATTTATCACATTTCATCATAAAAACATCACCATCACTGCTATGTTGCTAAGAGACCTCTATTTAGACCTGGACATGATGATGAAGCCACTTCCTGTCAGACTTTCCACCAATCAGAGAGCTTAGATTGACGGTAACATCCAATCAGGAGCAGAAATGTTTGAATGCAGATGAGAAAAGGCTTGTTCACTGTTCTGTGTGTTATTTCTACAAAGGTCTGCGTTCTTCTTCTGGTCGGCCTTTATGCTGCGCTACAGTGCCTTGAAAAAGTATTAACAGCCCTTGAACTTTTTTACATTTTGTGACTTTACAATCACAAACTTAACATATTTAGTTGAGATTTTATTTGATAGACCAACACAAAATAGCACATAAGTGTGAAGTGGAACCTAATGATGCCAAGTTTTAAATGGATATAAATGTGAAAATGTGGTGTGCTTTCAGGGGTTAAAGTCAGAATGTTTGGTGGATTGTTGTGGTATTGGACAGAAATGTGAGGTCAGAATAGAAAACTCTGGTGTTAAAGATGAAAATCTCTGAATCCAGATCTGACCACTAATCGAGTTTAGAGGATTTAGATTTAAACCAGGTTTAAAGTGACTTTGTCAGTTAAGTAATCCAGATCATTGTGGTAGAATTAGACTGAATCAGGTTCAGATTTTAGGCTGATGTGTATCAGCAGGTAAAGACTGAGATTAAATCCAGATTAAAGTTTCAGACTGTTAACGTCATGTTTCAGTCTGGATTTTTCCTCCAAATTCGCATCATGTGTTTAGACTGAATCCAGATTGATATAGATCTGAATATCGAGACATCCATGATGGAGTCCAGATTAGGTTTCAGACTGATCTAGATCTGACTCTTTAAACTTAATCCAGATCAAATCAGTGAAGGGGTGGGGGTTAGACTGAATCTGGTTCAGATTTTAGGCTAAAGTGTATCAGCAGGTAAGGGCTGAAACTAAATCCAGATCAGCAGTTCATACTGATTTGTGATGTGGATTCACTTTGAATTCATTAGATTTTAATCCAAAATTCTAATTAAGTGTAAATCCTGATTAGAGTGTTTAGACAATCTACAAATTAGAGTTGAAACTGGATTAAATTAATCTACGCCAGGTTTCAGTCTAGATTCTTTGCAATTCCAGATTTTGTGTTTAGACTGAATTCAGACTAATAAAGAAACAAATATCAAGACAGCAATAATAAAGCATTCAGACTGAATCCAGATTAGGTTTTAGACTGATCTAGATCAGGCTCTTTAAACTTAATTCAGACCAAGGGGTTGGGAGGGGGTTTAGGCTGAATCTGGCTCTGTTTTTAGTCATCTGACTTTAAGCCAATGTAAACCATCTGATCTATAAACTGTTTAAACACAGATTCAAATCTAGTGAATTAAAAGTGAATCCACATCACATGAACCGCTAATCTGGATGTAATTTCACTTCACCTGCTGATCCACATCATTCATGTTCCAGTCTAGATTTCAACATGTTAAACTGAAATCTGGTCAGTAGTTCAGACTGAATTCATATCAGGTTACAGATTGGTTTTGTTTGGATCAAACGTTCAGATTTAATCCAGATTAAGTCTTCAGACTAATCAAACCAGATTTGGAAGATTACTGTTAGTTTTTTTTTATTACTGCTGGCTGCAAATGAACATTTGTATTCAAGGGTTCTGATTGGTTTTCAGATTAATCAGAATTAGATTTTTAAAACTTATTCTGGATTATAAAGTTCAAACTAAAACCAGATGAGATTTTTCAGACTGGATCCAGATAGAAACGGGTTGGTGTTGATCCACAGATCCAGAACTTCAGATCAGATTTAAACTGATCTGGTTGGATTTGTTAGACTCAATCTGTGTTTTGGGTTCAGGATTAATGCAGATTATAAATTCTGACTAAATCCAGATGAGATAGTTTTAAGTATACAGATTAAAATGCTCAGACTAATCCAGACCCAGAGTTAGTCCAGATAAAAAAAAAAACTGACAGAGTCCAAATTAGAGGGTGGAAATGGAGAAAATTCCAGATTTTTGCTGGAAAAGCTAAAATAAGATTAGTAACCTGAATCCAGATCAGATTTATTCAGAACTAAATCCAGATTGGAAGTTTCACATTAAATCTAGAATTACATATTAGAGACTAAAGAAGGGATGCCAAACATATGGCTTGGGGGCAAAATCCGGCCCTCCAGAATGTCCAACCTGGCCCTGAAAATGACCTTGAAGATATTAACTGTATTTTTTAAATAAAAAACTATGATTCATAGCTTTTCAACGATGTTTTTATGTATGTTTTAAAATAATTTCTAGCTCTTGAAACGTTATTTTAATCAATTTTTCAGTTCCACGGATGTGTGATTAAATATATTTAGATCGTGTAGATCTGCAGTGATTTGTAAGTTAAATTTGTGAAATGTAAAATTTAGAAATGTGAATAAAAATATAACTGTAATACATAATATGGACGAAGTATAAAGATTTATGATTAATATAAACTTATTTTCACCATAAATTTTAGGTTCATAATATTTCCTAAAAGGATAGTTGATCAAATGTAAACATTGTGATGATGTACCTGTTTTTTCTTTTACTAAAGGAATATTATTTCTAGGTTATTATTGTTAGGTTATTGTACTGGTCCGACCCGCTGGAGACCAGATGGTTGTGAATGAATGAACTACGATGATCTAAAGGGAGGCTTGTACCCAGTTCAGACTGACTTCTCTCCTGTTTCTTCTTCAGTGGTGTCCATCTCAGGACAGCGGCGTCACACCCAACTCGTCCCCGAGTCCCACCAGGAGGTTCAGGTTCATACGAACACAAACAGTTTTTTCCTGTATTCTTCAGTCTGAATCTGAGCTGATGTTTGTGTTGGTGTCCAACAGACCTGCAGTCAGCGCCACCGTCAGATGGCCGGCGTTAACGCCGCTGAAGAGGAAAGGTAACCGCACTTTGTCCTCATAGCTTCCACCGCTTGGTGAAGTCAAACCAAATGAATCAGAGCTCAGGATGGGGGTTGAAACTGCTTCCAGTTTACTGGAATATTTCTGGATTCATACATCATCTGCAGCTGCAGCACAGGTGGGACTGAACGGATGTCCCAGACTTAGTGGTGGAAGGTTTTCACCTTCCTCAGCCGTAGAAGAGGTCCAGTTAAAAATTAAACTAAATAAATTTGATGTTAATATTTAAGATAGGAGGCTAAAGGATGCAGAATTTGAAATTTGGACGTTGATATTCTGTTTTAATCAGCTTAATGTTTCACATTTTCGCTACAGACACAAAACTCAAACACTCTAAAACCAAAGTTTGTTCAATTTATCTTTATTTCTACAGCATCAATTCACAAGAAAGTCATCAAAGTCCAATTCTTTGTAGCCTAAGTATAATACATTTAAAACAAATCCATCAATATGATCCATATTAGTCCATTTTATAATAACTGTGTTCATATAAACCAGCTCATAAATAGTTACCTAGCTAAGGAAAACCTACATCAGAACCATCTTCGTGGACCAGTTGGGGGTGGAGAGGACAGGAAAGAGGGTGAACCAGCAGCAGAACTCTGATCCAGGGATTCCTGCTGAGAAAGAAGAAGAGAAACACAAATGAATGAACAACGTCAGATATTTCTACATGGAGCGTAAGAGGATTTGTTGATGCTAAAACCTGTTAGTGAACTAGTTTCTTGAGAAAACTGGCCCTAGAATTGATAATGAACGAAACTGATCAACAGCATTGATAGAAATGTTGGTATTAACCAAATCTAACCGTTCTCACCTGAACTCCTTCCTGAAGGAAGCGAGTTGATGCCAGTGGTGGTTGCTTTCACCGTTCAAACTTCCTGTCTGCCTTGTGTTGATTCATTTGTACACATTTCTGAACCCTTTTCTTTCAGGAGGGGTGGATTCAGATGGCCCCCCAAAGAAGCTTTTTGTTGCTGGGGTAACAGACCCCACCCACCGAAGCAGCTACACCGTCAGGTAAGGACCACCTGAATCAGAAATAAATAAATAAAGAATGAAAACTTATCCTGTTTTTCCTGTCTCTCCTCCTCAGTGTCTCCCAGTCGACGACGGACTCTCCTCCTGCAGGAAGCATCAGTCCTCAGTCCCGCCCCCTGTCTCTGTCTCCGCCCCCACCCTTTACCTCCTTTACCACCCACCAGCACCCACACTAAAGCCCCCCATCCTCAACCAGAGCAGTGGGCCCATCACTGTGGACCCATTTCACCACCAGCAGAAGGAACATCCACCTTCATCACACCTTATTTTCTATCCAATCACCTGCCAGCATCACTGTAAGCCCCGCATCTTCTGGTGGACACGAATCCAGAGAAAGTTTTCTGATCTGCTCACCAGCTCGTCCTGTCGGCCAGTTGGATGTTTATCCCAGAAGTCCTTCATCTCACCAAGCAAAGGCTTACATGACCACGCCCCTCGTGCCGGCCACGCCCACTGTGAATAATAAGAGTCAACAGGATCAAATTTTCAAGACGTTTGCGACATGCTGGCTGTGTCGTTGGACGGGAGGCTGTAACCCTGTTAAAACACCCTCGATGTGGTGAATCAGGATTCGTCTCTGGGGATTATGGTGACGGGAAGCACAAAACATTCGAGATTCTGTCTGAGAAGTCTGTCGTAGTCTGAAGACGTTTCTGAAAAGTCCTTCTAATTCAGGTGGGATCAAATCTTCGGGCTCCGATCACACCAATCAGTCAGGTGATGCTGAAGTTCCAGATTTTTTCTGGATACCGTCTCTCAGCTTCTGACTGATCAAACAGGATCTTAAAGACAAGAACCCAAGAGGTGATGAATTACTTTCAGACTGCTGATCCAGATGGTTTCTAAAGGCAGGAACATTAAATTCCACATCAGTTGACGTCTCCAGGAGGAAAACCCAGCAGGACTTTGCTGTTTTCTTGTAGGAGCCGTGTAAACTTCCTGATGTTTCCTTCGGAGTGATGCAGAATAATTATCGGGTTAACGAAGTTCTCATTCCCATGTGGCGTTTCATAGAGTTTCATACACAACGCAACTAAACGTTCAGTATCCCTGAAAATCCAATCGACTCTTACTAAATGATCTTTTATCCAGACTAAGAAGTTTTCCTGTTTGTCCGACCCAACGGAAGCAGAGTCGAAGACATTTCTGATGTTTCAGGGTTGCCGAGTGCTTCTGGTTTTAAAGGCTTTAGTTTTCGTCAGCTGGTCAAACTTCGGCTGGTTGTTTTGTTTGTGGATGACGGACTGGTTTTACGACCTGACTTCCAGTCCGTAGAACTGGTCCGTTTGTTAATAGTGTATCTATATGTGAATAAGTGGCTGTACAGACAAACGTCGCTCTTCCCTCCTTTACAGTGCGTTTAAACTTTTTTATTTCCCGGTTATTTTTCTTTCTGACTGACTTGCTCCAGTTTTATTTGAAAATCGGCCACATTAGCAACGTTTCCTAAAAACTGTAAAAAAAGTTTGGAGGGAATAAATCCAGCAGGTGGCAGCACAGGCTGCTTTCTACATGGCTGTTTTACAGAGTCAAAACTTGAAGAAAGACCAAAAACAACCCAGTAACTGACCTCCAAAAGCATTAGATTGTTTCTGAGCTGTGTGCGACCGTCTCAGCTAATAGCTGATTATGGTTCAAACCCCTATAAGACTGAAAAATGCTTCAGTATTCTTGCTGTACTTATAGCATCTGAAAACCCGAGCTTTGCTTTGGTTTGCGTTTTAGATTTCTCCAAACTATTTGGGGTTAGAACAAACCAATAAATCTGATTTTAATACAGAGTTGGGATAAAATCGTTTTGGGGTTTGATTTATAGACAACCTAAAATGATATCTCCATGCGTGTGGATGTCGGGAGGAGGTTGTCGGAGGTTATGATGCGTTCACACTAATCAAGGGGAAAAAAAAGGCACCAGAGTTTGTTTTAAAGCGCAGATCACCTGAATAAGTCTGAATTATTAGTGTGTACTAAAACATGAGTCTTGGTCCTGCCTCAGTTAGACAAAACTACTTCTTTTACTGAATTACAGCCCGTAGGATTAGAAGCAAGTCTGATTTGTTTCATTTAAACCAATCAAAACTTTTCAAGTTTCTCAAAAAAGTTTCTTCAGCCTGCTTTTTCTTTGAATGGAAACCTGACTTCCGAGACTCTGAAAAACGTGTTTCTCCAGACATCTTTCATCCGTCGGTGTGGATAAATGTTTATGGACGTCGAAGGTTCACCAAGGCGAATGTTTCAGAAACGAGCTGCAGCTCTGCTTCCAGCTTTTGCACTTTGACGGTATTGTACAGTTTTGTACTTTCACTCATCGTTGTGCCTAAAATATGTGGTCATTTTGGAGGATCGCCGGTTTTCCTGCCTCCTCCGACATGTTCATACATAGTCTCTATGATCTCTTCTTTTCCAAGTGTCTTTATTCCTCTTATAAAAGAGTGAACCGGAGTGTGTCAGTGCTCCAACATGCAGTGTTTCTCAAGGTTTTGCACAATAATTTTGACCATTTTCATCGTACGTTTAGCTGCTTTTTAAATTTTTAGCTTTATTTCTCAGCTTGTTTCCCTCCCAGAGTCGATCCTGTCAGAGAAGACGAGCCGGCGTTAGGACGATGTGTTCGCCTCCTACGGGACAGAAAACAGCTTTTAAACGTCCAGTATTAAAGTTTAACACAAGTAAAAATATATTCTCATCTTCACTTTTAGATGATTTTTGTAGACTTTTTTCAGTTTTCTCATGAAATAAATTTAAAACTGCCAGAAAATCAGGTCAGAGAGGAATTTCAGATTTGGTTAAAATAGTTTAAAAAGACAAGTTCTCTCAAGAAAGAAATGGCTAAAGGCCGATCTTATTCCACCAGGATTAAGATGTTAATAATAATAATTGTCATTTATGTGGAATTACTATTGTAGTGCAAACGATGTCCACCAGGGGGCAGAAGACAAGTATCATTTTACATAGAAGATGGTTTGGAGCTAAATGTTTACCAAAAAGTGATGAAATGGGTCTCAGAAACTGTATGTATCAAATATGACATGTATGACTTTAAAGAGTTAAATTCAGTAGTTTTCACATAAAACCATTTACCCTGGAAATCGAACACAATGGACTCCTAACCAGTTGTCCTGCACATATTCCATAAAACTCCTTAAAGTAGCTTTTAGCTTAGCTGTAATCAAAGTTTTATTTATCCTGAAAGAAAGTCTTGGCCACTGCTTATTAACATTCAATCCTTTCCGGTACGGAAAAACTTCCAACACCTTTAACCTGTTAGTTAGGGCATCAAACCATCAACTATTAAGACATATTCATCAGGCTACTAAACTAAACTAATATTAGTTTAAACTAGAAATGGGCTCAACTAAAATTTTCCTTTTATTACAGTACCATTAGTTTACGGTACTTTTGCATAAATACCAATACTTATAGCCCCTTATAGGAAAAATGCACTGTTGTATGGTGTGCCGTAATATCTATTTAAAGGGCAAAATGAAATATGGATAAAACTCGTAAACATAAATACATCAAGAAATGCTTATAAAATAATAATTAAATCTATAAATGAATGAAGTGCACAAAAAATCAAATGAAAATATTTTTAAAATAATAAATTGATTACATGTAACACATCACTAGCATTATCAGCAGTGGCGTCATTATGACATCTGATAGGCTACCGTAGTCATGTGACACAGAGGGCATACATCCTGGCCGGTATTCGCACATAATTTTATTACCTAAAACTTATAAGTTAAAACAAATGGCACATTTCGTATCAGCACAGTGGTACTTATTTCAGTATTGTGATTGACAGATAAAGTATCAGTTCCATAGTCGATCAATGAGCCCTCCCTTGTTCATACTTAATATTTTAAAGAGTTGGCCGTCCAACAAGACACAGTCCAAGTCCAGACCAAACCCGTGTACTCCGAAGCTTTTATCAGTAATCTGCAGACAGAAACGGGATCGACTCTTCGCAGACGAAACAAGACGCTGCCAAATTTCTGTTGCTGTACAGACATGAACTGTAGCTTTAACACAGTTTTCTGTGTTTTAAACTTTGCACGCTCACCTTCCCTGTGTTACCGTTGGTAACATTCTGTAGCTGGATCACGGCATCACCTGGAATTTTAACGGCAGTGTTCGGCACTTCCAGTGTTCGTACAAATTTCTGCCTCAAAGAATGTTTGTTTTTAAGCCAAAAATCCTCCGCAGACGTCCGGCTTTGGGTTTTCTGGATATTTCTTTTGAGAGCTTTGGACAAACATGACCTTTGTTTTAGTTTTTTTCTCACTTTAATTTGACGCTGAGGTCAGTTTGGGAGCACTGTTCACTTTCCATTTGTCCTCTGAGGCAAATGTAGTTCGTAGCAAAAAGACAAAGAAGGTGTTTCAGTATTAAAGTGATGTTTCACTCTAAAAGAATGCTGCTATTTATTGGCACCAAAAGTTGAATAAATGACCTTTTCGGGGACCCATAGAGCCATTGCATCAGCCTGATTTGACATTTGTACCAGCAACATTTTAGCCCGAGATTATACTTGCTTTTAAACCTGGCGTAGCCTAACAGCTCCATCATGAGCTGCAGCTGTTTGCATACTTGCTTGTGTACTCTGCTTGTTACCAGAGGATTCCACTAGGGGGCGCATTAGAGAACTCAGATTTGTGTCATTTGAAGGGAGTAAACAAAACGATAAACATGGCGCAAATAGACGAGGTTAGCATTCTGCTACAGTACAATGTAAATATTCGGGTAGTTTCAGACTTGGTCAAGAAGTTTGTCTTTGAAGCTTTCTGTCATTTTTACCTCTGTCCACCCTGTGACCTCACATCTGGTCAAATTGGTCCTCGCGCTGCCCCCTACTGGTTACTCCAATATTGCAGCTTGCAAATGTTTAGAGGGGGTTCACAGAGGACGCCTCAATTATTGCAAAACTACATGAGGCAGCCATGGTGATTGAAAGCAAATATATTTTGGGCCTTTTTCATTTTCAGCGTTCATATAGATGTTGTGGGACGGTGGGCGGAGTCTGATCAGGCCGCTGGCGTTACCCAGTCAGAGCAGAGTTGGCTTCCTTTTGGTTCAGAGATGGTGGCCGGCTTCCAGAGTGGGATACAACTTTAAAAAGGGCTGCCAGGGTTTTATTGCAGATGACAAAGGGAACTAAAAGCACATCTATACAAGCATTCACATAAGTATTTTCTCCATGTAAATATTTTTGCTTTTTCTTTTGGACAAAATCTGGACATGAGACAGATGAGATGATGTATTTTTATGAGAATTAAAAACCTATATTCAGGTGTTCATTCCCTCATGATGAGCTCATACCTGTAAAAACGATGCAGAATGACTTTAGTTTTAGTGGAAACAGTTCATGTACACTATAAATATAATTATACATATTGTATATTAAAACTATCAATAAAAATCTGTACTATCAGACAGAAGATGTGTCATTTTTCAATCACACGGCAGCAACTCAAAACATTTAGAAATGTAGACATGGTCGAGACGACTTGCTGAACCAGATCTCAGTCCAGTAGAGCAGCTTTGGGATGTGGTGGAACGGGAGATTCTCATCATGGATGCAGCCGACAAACCTGCAGCAACTGTGTGATGCTGTCATGTCAACATGGTGGAGGAAGGTTTCCACCACCTGCTTCATCTATCACACCAGGGTTAAAAAGCAGTCCGACGCAGTACTGGAATACTGGATGTGGACCGGATTCTGAGTCCACATCCAGACTGAAGAAAAGTTTTTGGGTCAACTTCTACTTTCTCTGTCCAACTGAATTTTTTACATAAAAAAAACATAGGAAGACAACATGTCTCTATATAGAGACCCACTCTAACTTCTCCCAACATTTTAGTTATTTCCTGCTTTTCTGAAGTGTCAGAAAATCATGTGGGTGACGTCCAGGACCCTCACCCATAACATCCTGACGGTCTGTGTGCACCCTGCATGGCTCTGCAGAACTAAATCCTAAGAGTGTTGCCCCCTGGTGGGCTTGAACTGCCATTACAGGTGTCACTTCATCCCTCCCCTCTTGAACTGGAACTACCTTATAGTTTATGACTAAGCACAACACTTTTTAACTTAACCTCACATTCTTTCCATGCTCTTTAGCAACATAAATGACAGCCGGTTGAGTTAAATGCCGAACCTTCAATCTTTCACTGTAATAAAAACTTTCACCTCGAATAACACCTCGCTTCATTTTTTTTTTTATCAGTCACTACACAAAGTCTCATATGTGCTGGAGGTCTCCTGGTTCTTTGAGAGGGGCGTAGATCTGTGGTTGGTGTCACCAGATGCACCATCCTCTCTCCAGTGGTGTGACCTGGTCTTTATCTCAGCATGTTTCTGGAGCCCCTGTGCAGATCAGTGGTGGAGATGCCATGTGCACCTCTTGGATGACTGAAGGTAGGTTTAGCTCCAACTGGCTAAACAGCTGATCCACATGTCATCTGATCACTTTTCCATTTCCCAACAGGAGGAGACGGATCCGTCATCTCCTGTATTAGTTCTGGAATCCATTTTGGTCCACAGCTGTAGTTTCTTGTATAAACAGCATCTCTGTTGCGGTTTGGTGAATTCGTCATGGTACAGTCTTTGGTTTGCTTGTTTTGTCGTAATTTTTAAATCTGGATCTATAAGATCTAGTGTGCATCTTAATCTCCTGCCCATCATCAGCTCTGCGGGAGACTTCCCAGTACTGGACTGTGGTGTGATGCGGTAGCTGCAAAGCTAAACAGGACTCCTAACGAGTTCAGGAACGATCGTTCAATGAGCTGGAATTACCTGGAGTTAACGACAACATGGCCGCCCCCGACTGGAAATGTTGGACAACACCTTCCATTTTACCGGCTTTGTGACGTTCCAGCGTGGACTGGAAAACTGGGAATTTTGGCTTGTTCCTAACAGGACACGTCGGTTTCATTAGTAAAAGCTACAGGACATGTTGAGGAGGAAAAGGTGCAGCAACCATGATGCTGACTGGATCATAATCTCAGATCTTATATTTTACAACCTTATTGAGAACATTTTCTTTTAGCTTCTGTCCTCAATAAAAAAACAGAGAAATTGAACCAGGATTCAACAGATTCAGTTTATTTTGAACAGGACGTCAGAAAAGTTCAGTTTCTGATCACAAACACAACATTTTCAGGACTTCAGGACCTGGATCCAGCTCACATATTCACACTGATCAACATTAATCTGAGCTAAGAGCTGGAGTCAGTAATCAGGTGGATGATTCTGCCGACAGCTTCATGATGACTGGACAGAAATCTGGAAACTAAAACTAATGAGACATAATTCAGCCGAGAAATAAAACCCTGAGCTCTGGTTCAGCTTCAGGTTCAGATCCACTAATTTAACTCTTGAACGTCAGCAGACCGGCAGGTCCTTCCCGTGGGAGGAAACGCTGGGCTGGTGGGGGCGGGGCTTGTCCGGAGAGGTCAGCGGGACAGCAGAGGAAGGTCGCTGGAGTTCATGATCAGGCTCGAGTCCAGGTTCAGGCTCTCTGAGGAGACGGGAGACCAGGATTAGAAATCAGCTGTTTTTATCAGACAAACCTGGAACAAACCAGACTGAACGAACTCGACACACTTAAATAAAAACTTTCCCACAGTATATTTATGACTGCATGTATGACTTAAACACAACAGAAACTATTTCCATGTTTCCACTTTTTCCAGTTATTCCTGCTACTATTTACCTGCTATCCTCACTAAACCAACTCCAGCTCAGCTGCTTTGTGGCGCCACCGTGCATCAGAAACGTCTTCTTGGCTTTATTCCAGCCATAGAGGAGCATTATTTTTCTTCTTTTCACACACACATAGAACTTTCTGCTCACTGGTTGATCTTTGGCTGCTCCTGATTGGACGTTGCCGTCAATCTAAGCTCTCTGATTGGTGGAAAGTCTGACAGGAAGTGGCTTCATCATCATGTCCAGGTCTAAATAGAGGTCTCTTAGCAACATAGTAGTGATGGTGATGTTTTTATGATGGAATATGATAAATAATGCTGTTATCATGGATCATTGTGGATTTACCAGATAGAGTCTCTGAATAAAACTACATTTAGTGGCTGGATTGAAAACCTCCTGGAGGGGATAGAAATGCCTGAAAAACTTCCGTATCAGCTAAAGAGTAACTATCCATCACAGTTTACCCCACAGAGCTACACACCACCGCTCCTGGTGGTGGAGGAGAGACCTCGGGGAGCTGTGGTGGAGGTTTAAGGGTTAATGTGAAGAATAAAGCAGGAAAATTTCATGTGACACCTGAAGTTAGAGATTTTTGTCTCTTTTCTGACACCCACCTTGGTCAAAGTTGAGTTTCTTGTTGGAGGATCCGTCTCCGAGTCCTTCGATGTCCACCAGGTCGCTGTTGACGTCCGAGTCGTTCAGGGCGCTCAGCGTCACGTCTGCGGGGAGAAGAACCAGATCTGAAGCGGAAACTTCCGGAGTTTCGTTGGAGTTGCTGGATTCATGAACTCTGTCTTTTACCTGCGGTCTTCTGCTTCTTGATGGTCGGGCCCAGAGACGGGCTGCTCTGCATCCCCGTCGACACGACAACTTGCGATGTCTGTACGGCAATCATGGAGGGAGCGGCGGGGGTGGGGGTCGTCGCCATGGAAACGGCGGGCTTCTTGACGGTTTTCTTGGGGGACTCTGAGGAGATGGGGACCCGGCTGTCCTCGTACAGCTTCCTCTTGACTGTGCTCTTGATCTGAGCTCTGCAGAGGAAGAACGGGTCAGAACCACCACAGACCGGATCAGAGGAGAGATTAGTCCATCTAAAGCATTTTCCTGCTGTAGCTTTAGTTTTGCTCCTTTAGGTCTTTTTCTGTCTCTGTACAGTTTTAGGTGGATTAAAGCGGCTACATTCTCAGCTCAAACATCAGTGACTGAATAAAACATGGTGGTTTGTACCCATGCTGGATCCGTGTGCTGGTTTGGTTTTAAAGCCAGTGATGTGCCTCTGGAATAAGGTGGACTCCTTCAACACTTACACGGTGCGCTCTTTGATCACAGAGCTGATGCTGTTCAGGTCGTCTCCGAAGCGACGCACCGCCGTACGCAGCATCTCGATCTCCGTCTCCGTCCACTTGGCTCTGAGGACGAACACAGCGTCAGTTCACGGCCGAGTCCAGAGCCGCCGGCTCTGCTGCTGGCAAACAACTCAAACTGAAACCATCTGACCCGGTCCGGGTCCTGCAACAGGAACCGGGTACCCAGAGCATCGTATACCTGGATCCACAAACCAGACCTGTGGTTCTCACAGTGGTGAAACTAAACTAACTAGTCCTTAGATTTCAGAGATGGATCCTCAGTCCGCTTGTAGGACCATACATGTCGTACGAGTACCTGGAAAGTTCTGGGTTCGTATGGCTGCATGCTGACAAGATGGTTTGAAGTCCAGCGTTGTGTTTTTAGATTTAAAGGACGAAGCTTCGTAATTAACGGTGGAAGTTAAAGATGTTGCTTGCGTGATGGAAGGTGGCGAGTTATCGTCTAAAATGGGCCCATTCATGGAGGTTATCTGGAAACATTCATCAGAAGTCATAAAGTAACAGAAGCTGTTCATATAACAGCCCCCCGTTCATTTTGTTTTTTTGTTGATGTTTTTGTTTGTGTTCTTTTTATGACTCTTGAAAAATAATAAAGGATCATTTAAAACATTTAGCAGGTTAGATGTTAAAGTAAGAAAAACACTGAACCAGTTCGGCTTGCTGGGAAGAACACGGCAGCAGGGACGAGGATGGGGAGCTGGACCTGGACAAACCAGCAGACTCCTGGACCAGAGCGGACATGTTGGGTCAGAAAGCAGAAAAAACTAAACGGGTGTTTGTGTGGTTTGTCGTACTGGGAGATTAACCAGTGACTGTCATGTTGGGTTTTTGCAGATTGTTTGGAAACGATGAGAGAAGATAAACTTTATTAGCCTTTCATCTTGTAACAGTAATTATCGTTCGCGTCGCTGACTTTAGCTGCTTATAAAAAGCTGATTACTTTTATGTCGATTTATAAAATCTTAAAACTGAACTAGTATCCACGTTCTTTTATACGACTTTATATTCTTAATTCATGATAAATAAACAGACTATTCTGGTGTTTGTACGTTCTAGTTAATAGCTGTTGGGATGAAGGTGTTATAATCGGACTGTTTACTGGGATCTTGCAGAGTCGGGATGGAGAGATTCACCGTTCTGCATCGGTGGTCTGAGACGGACGTTTGCGATGCGACTGCACCGGTAGCTTCAGCTAAATGTGTGTCCAGATCAGTAAATCCCACGGTTACATCTATTATTACCTAGTGTATCTCCTATGCACCCATATTTCCAGGCGCCCTGAACGCATCATTACTATCTTTTGGCGTGTTGTTATTAAAACAGACAGGAGACGGGTGGAGCAGCCGCAGCTAGTAAACAGCAAAGATGGAGGGAAGCGAGATGCCAGGTGAAGAGGAGATACTCAGCGTAGGGAAGACAGAGCACACCATGAGTAAAAGGGCTGAAAAAAGAGCTGCTTGTGAACGTTGCGTGACCTCCGTCATGGCCGAGGTCGTGTATACGGAGACGCTGGTTCGTCTGTCAGCAGCATAACTTACAAAGTTATGGACAGATTTTGATAAAATCTTCAGGAAATGTCAGAAATGCAAAAAGGAACAAGTGATTAGACTTCGGGGTGATCCGGATCACCGCCTGGATCCAGGACTATTTTAAAGGATGCCATATCACAAGGTAAAGCATCAAAAAATGGCAGTGGCTTGGCGAAAGTCTGCTCTGTGCTTCTAGTTTTTGTTATTTTAATAAGAAATTTCTCAAATAAATATATAAGTGGAGAATGAAAATAAAAACAAATCTAAAGAAAAAAAACAGTCTTTGTTTATGATTTAGTATATTAGGAATAAAAGAATCCCGTCTGGCCCATACTGAATTGCATCTTCGTTTAAGTTGGATTTGTTGGTTTGCTTTAACAAACCCACCCTCACGGGTAAACACAGAATGACTGCGATGTTTAGAGACCAGGTCTGGCCTTGTAAATTATTTATACTGCGTTGAATAGTTTTGAATCGTATATGTATAAAGTCAAATCGCTGTCAAATCATTGATGAATCCCATCGAATCGAAAGGGCGCTTCACCGTATCGTTAATGTATCATTAAGCTGGCAACGAGATGCGTATTGAATTGGCCTCAGTGGTGGGGATTCGCATCCCTAGTACAGAGACAGAGAAGATGACCAAGCTAAAAGTGAACGTCGGTTCTGCTCAAATCATTTAAAATAATCAAATTTGACCGATCAGATAAAAACACGAAGCTTTGAAACCAGCTCAGTTTTTCTCTTTTCAGCTTAAAAAAAGTCTGACCGAACCCTTCGCTGACTGATGCTGTCGGTCCAGGTTGGAGCAAAACTCGTCCACACACCTGGCAGCGAGGCTTACGTGTGTGAAAAATAACTTGAGTGCATCTCACCCTGCAGGGCTGGAATCGGACACCGGATGCAGCTGCATGGTCAGCTCGCCCAACTTGGTGAAGGCAGCTCCGGCTGCTGAGAAGATCTCCCCCACCTGCAGAGAACAGCCTCATGTTGGTCTGCTAACAGCTGATGGACATAAACACCATAGTCTGGAGTGTATTCATACAACCCTTGCCTGCCATCTGACAAACAGATCAGATTACTGTAACTAATCTCTCTAAACTGGATGCACACACACATATGTATCAATACAAACGTCATATTGATGATGATGATTGGACTTTATTAATCTCACAGTGGAGAAATTCACTCGTTACAGCAGCTCTTATTACAGAATAAAGTGCAGAAAGCAGACAGAATAAAGTGAACATGCATCACAACAAGAAGATGCAACAGAAATTATTTACAAGAAAATAAGCCTAAGAAAAACAAAAAATATGTAGCATTATGATAGTTATTACACAAATGTTAAAAGGATTTTAAGAACCAGATAATTGCCGAATTTAGTTGTAGACTTGTTTAATTAAGGACGAGAAAAGAATCAGCAGGTTTATATTAGGTGTGTATTTGTTTTTCACTACAAACCGTCAAATGAAGTGATTTGTGAATAGAGTTCTGTCTGCAGCAGTGAGAAACGCTCCTTTAATCTACACTAATCCAAACTATTCTGACACCTGTGGAGGAGATTCACAAAACCAGGTGAGAGCTTACCTTTGCAGAGGCAGACGTCATTTTTTTGGAGCAGCAGGAGTTTTTTGTTTTCTTATTCTTTAAACTAAATCCTGACAAAAACAACAGACAGCTAGCTGCTAGCTGCAGTTAGCTTCTGTAACGTTAGCTAGCTTGCTGCCGTTAGCGGGCTTCCATAGACACCTCCGGTTAGCGGAATTTTTAAAAGTAATTTAAGGCTTTGATTTTATACCGCCAATTAGACGTTTTTATTTATTCTGAGTTGTTTAATAATTACATATTCAGACGAAAAATATTAATATCGCACAACAAAGGTTTACAGACAGGATGCGAAAAATGTTGCGCGACTATCGAAGTTGAACGCCATTGGTCAGTTTAAGAGGAAAAGGTGGGGTGTGTAGACTGTAGACATTTGATTGGGCTGCTGGTTGCGGAACTTAACGAACGTCGCCGAGTGAAGCCGAGCGGATGAGGATCAGCTGACTGACGAAGGTCTGTCCTTCGATGGATTGTTCTTCATTTGTGTAGAGAATTAAACTGAAAACCAGCACCTGATCGATCGATTGATAGAGTGGAGAAAACCCAGACATGCCGTCGCTTTTGTTCTGCGGGCCGAAGATGGCTGCGTGCGGGATCGTGATCAGCATCTGGGGGGTCATCATGCTGGTAAGAGCCAACACGGGGAACCGGCTATTTCCTGGATGAATATACGAGCGATCTGTCACTGTAATATTTTTCTTTGGTTGCTTGTTTGTTTTATATACAAATGACAAATTTTAGCTGATAAAAATGGACGTAGAATGTAAAAACGTTTAAAAGAGAAAATTCAAAGTTAATTAAAGGATGACTCCTGAAATCCAGCTAATCGTCTGTAGTTAGACTGAGCCCAAGCAGGCCGAGCTGAATGTCCTGAAGCTGATGGTGCGTTCAGGGACTGTAGGTTTTAAATGGAGGTGACCAAATATTTCCACCTTTTTAATGAAACAATAAGGATTAAAATCTGTATAAAGACGTTTATTTTTGCTGATCTAAACCATGAAAACCCGACACACTTTTGATTTACGACAATGTATTTATTTATTTTTAAAACAGCTCCTTTGCATTAATTATTTTACTTAAAAACTTCCCACCGTTTCAAATGTTTTTATTAAAGTGTCTAAATGACCTGGTTTAGCTGTTTAAATGAACAGTTCCTCCTAAATGAGTCATGTGACTTATTTTGCCCTCATGTGATCACGTGTGTGTTTTTTCTTTAGAGAGAGCAAGTAGCGAAGTCAGTTTTTCCACTTCAGTCTAATCTGGATGTTAACCTTTATTTTTATTTTTCTAGTCATCAGAAGATGCAGTCTGTAAACTACAGAAGTTCTGAGTTTTTTTGTTTGTTTATTTTTTACCCGTCCTGTCCAGCATCATGGCAGTAAAATGATTGTCTGTTGCTGTATTGTGCCAAACAAATTTGCTCTGCCAAGGGGAGGTTTATGGGTATAAGACTCCTCTTGATAATCTGATTAATTTATTTATATTTTTTTTTTACTTTGAATCATGGAATCTATGTAATCTTGCTGGACCTGACCAGAGGGGACAGAAAATGAAGGAAGACAGCAAAAAGAAGCAAAAGGGAAAGAAGAGAGAGGAGACAAAAACATCACAGAAGCAACGACCGTTCAATCCACACCATCACCAGACAACAAACTGTTACACCTGTACATGAACACACCAGAAAATTTCCTACAACTTTTACTGAAAAAATAAATAAATAAATAAACCAAACCAAAAAAAAAAAACAGGGCTGCTAGTCATTAAGAGTTTTTAAATAATAACCAAATCATGAAAGTAGCACAACAGGGAACCGGGAACCAGGGCGTCATCAACCCCCCCCTCCAATCTGCACCCCATTAACCCCACACTCACACCCTCCCCTGTACCGTACCCACAATCACTCAGTTCTGACGGGTTTTACCAGTTCCTTTTTTTTGTTTGTTTGTTTTTTTTTTTACATAAAGGTTATTATTGTTGTTGTTTTTAAAGCTCTGTAATATCTTCTGTGAATGCTTCAGCTGTGGGCTTCGGCTACTTTTGGCCTTTTTCATGCAGAACTGTTTGGCTTGGTTTAAATTTGGGTCTTTGTGGGTTTTTTTGTTGTTTTGTTTTTTTTTTTCACTTTTTCTCACAGGTCTTTCGCAAAGATTCAGCTGTTTTTGTCCTTTTACATGATTCATTAAATAGTTTTAACACATTTAAACACCGTTTTTAGATTAAAATTCACTATTAAGATTTGTAATTATTTCTGCTGAGCATTCAGCTAGAAAGATTAAGCTCGTTAAGCGCTTTTCATCTTATTATTATTATTATTATTATTATTATTAGGACACACAGCATGTAAATAACATCACTGTAAGATTAAATGAAATATGTCTTGATTGTAGAGAAAACTTTCTGGATGGGATTCGGACTCAAGACGAAAACGAGTATTTGATCATTTTAGTTATAAAAAGAAAAAAACAACCTGTGGCTGTAAAGCAGAATAACATGAAACGGCGTCTTTAGTTCAGATATTTTCTGAGGAGAAAATAAAAACCTAAAATAACGACGTTTGATTGGTTCTTTCTGGTTCTGCGACCCCAGTGGTGTCCTCGCCCCTCGTGTTGACCCTCTCTGCTGTCGTCTTTCAGGCCATGTTGGGGATCTTCTTCAGCGCCAAGTCGGCCGTCCTGATCGAAGACGTCCCATTCACCGAGGAGGACATCAGGAACGAGTGAGTCATCTCAGCATGTCTGATCAACTTCCTGCTTCCCGTCCACCAAACATGGACAATAAATCCCACTTTTCCAGACTTTACAAAACTTGTTTCCATGGATACGCTTTAATTTGCCTCCATCATAATTTCTTTATCATATCCTGTACTTATTGATTAACTAGTACAATCTGTCTCAGAGTAACCGTTAAATAAAGTTTTGTGTTTACTGACGTCGACACCTCTGATCTCTCTCAGTAAAAATCCTCCCCAGAACATCTACAGCCTCTACAACCAGGTGGGCATCAACTGCTTCATCGCCGCCGCCATCTACGTGGCGGTGGGCGCCGTCTCGCTCTGCCAGGTGCGGCTCAACAAGCGGCAGGAGTACATGGTGACATAAAGACCTGCGGCGGTCCTACCGGGACCCGTGAAGACACCGTCTCCTGCTGATCTGACTGGTTGAGATGAATGAGGGGGTGGGGTCTTGTGGCATCTAGCCCCGCCCACTTGTCCATAAATTAATATTTATTTAGGATTTAAATGTTTATTGTTGGTGTTGAAATGTTCCATCATTCCTCTGAGTTCATGAAAGCAGCCAGACATGAACCACTGGACCCAGATGTGGTTCAGGAGACCATCTCACCTCCCCTCCGACCCCCCAACCCTCCTGACGGTCCGACCCTCCGGACGCTTTCTGAACTTTAAATGTTACATGAAATAAAAAAAGATAATTGTGTCTTTATGTTGATCGAGATGATAAAAACTTTCTGTTGGATGATCCTGTTCAATAAAGTTTGTTTGTGAGTAAAAATGAGTTTTACTTTCTCTTTAGAATCTACATCCTTCATTTCCTGTCCAGCCCTGGTACCGGACCAGTTTCCGTCCAGCCCTGGTACTGGACCAGTTCCGGTCCAGCCCTTTTACTGGACCAGCCCTGATACAGGACCAGTTCCAGAGGAACTGAGCTCTGAATCCTTCAGGGTAAAAAGGTTCCTCACTCGCAGGATGAACCAGAGTTGTGTCGACACATAACAGACGACTTGGCAAAGAACCGGTTTAAACTAGATCTTTAGGTTTGTTCCCATTTCTTTAGGTTCATGTGTGAAACCAGCAAAGATCCGACAGTCTGACAGAAAACAGGGTTCAGCAGCAACAAGGTGATTCCCAAACAGCTGGTAGCTGGAAACCTGGCGTACCTCAGCATGGAGGCAGAAACTGGACAAAAGAAGAAACTTCTCTGCTGATTAAATCTTTTTTAATAATTTGATCTATTTTTTTCATCCACTAAATAATATAACTAATAAAATAAATAGAGCTTTTATGTTTTTACTAATACAGATTTAAAAGTCTACCTGTACTTTATCAATGACCTGAATTTTTAAAACAAAAAAATCTTGATTTTTTCTAAATGAATGACCAGTTTTGTAGAATGGGGTAGGAGGAACCTGCACTACTTTACTACTCCTCTTCCTTAGCTGGGCTTTCACCAGAAGACTTTTAAAAGGTTTACAAAAGACTAGAAAACTAGCAGCTAAAGACAAATGTTAAGAGTTTTAAGTCTCAGACAAAGACTGTGACAAGACAAGACTACAACTAGATTCTTTTACATTTTTTGTGACATGGACAGTTGGTGTGGGACATGATCTTCCCACAGCAAAGCAAACAAGGGGAGAGTTTCCTCCAGGAGGGAATCACACATCATCGTTATTAAGTGTGGCTTAACATCTCCACCCGGTTTTACACCAACTCATCAGCATCTGGAGGATGAAGGAGTTTCTCTTCTTCTCTCATTTCTTAGATCGTTGTAACATAAATGCTCCACAGCAGACGTTTCCTTCTAATAACAACCGCTCTGCTTTCTGGACGCTCCACCGACGCTTCATCGCCGCTTCACCTTCCTCTTTTTCCCGTTTTTGTCGGGATTCCTGTTTCTGTTTTTGTCAGAGCTCATCTGTTGGTTGTTGATCGTGTTTCATCACTGCGACTTGTGATGATGTGAAACATGTTTGATATTATCGTAGATCCATGACCAGACTGACGTTAGACAGATTACCAGCTGAACGATGGAGATGAAAGTAAAGATTTCCTGAAGACTAAAGTTTTTATTCTGTGATGGTGAAAATCGTTTGGTTTGAGCCCAGCATTAGAGGAAAAAGTAAATATTTTTTCTATACAAGTTTGACTCCGTGCACATATTTTTCTTTTATTTTCTATTGTTCCGTATAAGATCTTACACACGTTTATCTTTTGTTTCGTTAAATAAAGAAGAAAGCTTAAAGGACTTCATCACAGGAGATCCACAAACCTTCTGGTCAAACCAGTCAAGCAGTGGAGTCCAGTAGTGACAGATTTTATTGATTTTAATCATTTAAATGAAGCACCCAGTTTTCTAGGATCAAACCAAATGGGAATAATAGGTCTAGGTTAGATTTATGGTTAGGTTCAGCTGTCTCTCTCTAGATATTTTTTTACGTTTCAGTCTCCACTCCTCCGCTCACTGCTCACATGGTTGTAACACTAAAACTTAATCCTGAAATAAAACAAAATGTCAGAAAGATTAATGGACATTCAAAGCTGGCCTTTAAAATGATGACAAATATGTTAAAATTGTTAAAGAGCGCCTGCATAATATCTATAACGATAAAACTGTTGGTATTTAAATGAGTACATGGGAATTCTTTCAATTCAAAGTGGGGGGATTCTCAGTTTATGAGATAAACTTTGTGCCACTGGGGAGCGAATCTGAATTCTTTGTATTTGAATTTGAATCATTCAATTTGAATCTGAATATGCCTGTTTGAATAATTGCTTAAAAAACTGAATCCAAATGACCATATTTGATATTGAATCTTTGTTTTTTGAATGTGTATATTGGTAAAGTTGAAACTTTTGTATTTGAAAAAATTCATTCCCTAATTCATTTTCATAGTTCAGTTTCAGTTTTCTCCATTCAAATTCAGATCTGAAATATAAATTCAGATCTGAAATTCAAACTTTTGTGCCACACATCCGGGACCTGACGTGAGGCAAAACTAGTCGATCGCAGATGGAGTAACGTCAGTTTTGTGCAGTTGTTCTCAACGGCTACAAGCAGAGGGAGGGCGAGGGGAGAGAGAGAGAGAGAGAGATGCTAAGATCCAGGCCAGTGGCACAAAGTTTATCCCAGTTGCTTTTGGTAAAATGAAAAGTAAACAACAAAGGGAAATTGAAAGTTATTCAATTAAAATTAGAAACAACTGCTGTAATAAACGTGTCATGACAGATAAAAGCAACCTTCTATCCTTCCTCGCCCAGCTGGATGATTTGTAGAAGAAAAAGGCCCACGCTGCATCAGAGCTCGAGCAAAATAGGTCGAACAAGGTGAAAAAAGTGCCTCATATTTTTACAATCTGGAATAATCAATAAATACTCTAAATAAATGGAGGGGAGTATAAAAATCATAAAACTATTTCGGAGGAAATACATAGATTTTATGCTAAACTCCTCTGACTTTTTAATTTTTGACCTAATTAAAACCCACATCCCAAAAATGGATTCAGGGTTGAAAGACATATACGCTTCTGACATAAAAATCGAAGAATTAAAGAAACTGAAAACAGGCCAATCCCCTGGTCGGGATGGGCTGACAGCGATTTTCTATAAATTCTTCTGGGAAGAACTAAAAGATTTTCTCTTGAAAGCTTTCAAAGATTTAATCCTAAATAAAACGTTAACACCCACAATGAAACAAGGACTTAGAACTCTGATTCCCAAACCTGGAAAAGATAAGAGAATTGTGGATAACCTACGGCTAATTACATTATTACATACAGATTAAAATTTTTAGCCATGTCATTGCGAACAGATTTAAGGTCGGCCTAGAGCAGATCATTAGTGAAACTCAGTGGGTTCCTGAAGGACCGGTCCATATTTAATCCATAACAACACCAGACTGACTTTACATCTACTAGATTACAATCATTTAACTGAGGACGATGGAGTGACTCTTTCTTTAGATTTTTATACGGGTTTGATACGGTTGAACATGCTTTTATCCTAAAATCTTTTGATTACTTTGATTTTGGAGAAAAGTTTACTAATTTTATTTCTTTGCTGTATTGTGATATCAACAGCTGGATCTCTTTGTCTTTCAGAACAACTAAACTTTTTGATCTAAAACGAGGAATTTGTCAAGGTTGCCCAGTATCTCCTCCCTTTTCATCACTGTGACCGAGTTATTGGCAATTTTTATGAAAAACAATCAAAATATTACACCTTTGAACTTGATGGGAGCTTCAGTCATTGTTAGTCAATTAGCAGATGATACAACTCTATTTCTAACGAACATTTCTCACATCCCTGTAGCACGCTCTCAAATCTCATTCTTCTCTAAAGCTGCTGGTTTAAAGTTGAATATTACAAAATGTGAGTTATTGACAATTCATGATCACCCAGCTGGAAACTTTTTTAACATTCCTGTTAAAAACTAAATTAAATATTTAGGAATCACAAAAGACATAAATAAAGGAGAGACTCTAAACTTTGAAATTAATATACAAAAATGCAAAAAGATCTTAAACAGTTGGCTCCAAAGAGACCTGTCCATTTCTGTCCATTCTGCTGACTAAAATGGACGGTCTTTCAAGATTAATCTACCCCTCACAGAGCTTATATGTATATATATATATATATATATATATATATATATATATATATATATATATATATATATATATATATATATATATATATATATATATATTTATATGTATATATATATATAACTTTAATTAAATAAGGAAAAATAAACATCATTACATCAGGAAGAATGATACAGTGAAGTCATTTGAGGGAAGACCTAAATATGACTGATTTTATATCAGTACTATCAAATTAAAATGACTGCATTATTCATAAAGAAACTGGATTAATCTTGTTTTACATCGCTAAAGTAATTTTTAAAAGCTTAGAGGAATTGAATTCTTACTAAAATGTGATTTTGAAATCTGTAAATTATCAATTAAATTATCAGACTTTCACAAACAGGCTCTTCAGTACAGGAAAGTAATCTATAAACACAACTTCAGTTTGGAACAATATATGTATT